>NW_024064797.1:0-161392 GCF_009727055.1 Benincasa hispida | reverse complement strand
CACACCTTCTCTTGGCCCGAAAGGTGATCACACATAGTTGGACTATGTTGTATTGTTCATTAGAGGAATCAGTGGTACTTAAGGAGTGAGATATAACTATAGGGGCAAAATGGTAAATTGGCTCAACTGTAATTACGAGCATCTGTAAAGGGTCATCGTACTCATGATTGGTTATATCCAATGGACACAGAAATATATCTGTGGTAAGAAGAGTTCAACTGTTGGTCTTTAGTGGAATCACTGACAGTTAACGGATGGTAAATCTCGTGGCTAAAGAGTTTAGTCAGCTATTCACGTACTGTTGGAGCTTCGAGCCACAGGTCCATTAGGTCACCCAAGTAGCTCGGATAAAGTCGAGAACTAGTGTTTGGGTTAATTTGAAATGCTCAAATTGACAAGAGGAAGTACAATTATATATGATATAATTGGAATGGCTAATTATATATGATATAATTGGCTAAATGTATGAGATACATTATTTTGGAGGAAATTAGATATAAATATGACTTATATCAAATATAGGAAAAATACTATAGTAGATATATGATATCAAACTATAGGATATAAATGTAATATGATTATATTTATTAAATAAATTAATTGATTAATTATTTTTAATTAACCAATTTTTCACGTTTAGGAAATGGGATCGTGGGCACCAAAGGTTATGTAACTGGCGGGATATAAGTTGAAAATGATTTTCAATTTGTGAGGGGGATTGAGTCATGCAAAAAGAATCCTGCGCCCAATAGAAAACGTGAAAGACTGATCATTGAGAGCCTATACGATAGCTTCTCAGTCGTCTAATAGAAAACATGCAAAAAGAATCTCGCGCCCAATAGAAAACGTGTAGTTTCAGACGAGAGATTCGTCGGGGTGCTAGTAGATCGGTCGAATTCTTCCGCTGTCGTGGGTTCATACATTTGAAGATCGTCTTCCTCTGGTAATGAACCTCTTCTCTATGCTTTATTGTATACGGAGCATGCTATTGTTAAATTGTATTATGCATAACTATTATTTATAATGTATATCGTTTATATTCCGATCACTATGAAAAACGGAGCGATCTAAACCCGCTCATAGAATTCTCGGTTTTGAGTTCCTTCACCAAGTACCTCCCACTGAATGTTCTACCTAGGGGTTCATTAACCTAGACAATCTGGCTACTGATTATAATCTAAGTCATTTATTAAGTCTGCTAAAAAACAACTTTTGTCTTTGTAATAAAAAAAGTTCAAGTAGTCATAGTTAAACTCTTTAATGGATTGTCCTTAACTTGCAAGCGTGCATCAAATCTATCTAATTCACCTTTCCAGGTAGGTTCCCAGGTAGGGTGTTTCATTGCCATCAATTTAAATACCCCAGTCTAGACAAAACCCGCCTTAGACAAAAGGTCTCTTATAGATAGATTTGCTACACTTTAACCTTTTTATTATTGATTTTAGTTCTAATTTCATTTTATAACCTTTATAAAAGAAACAACTAAAACATACACTGTCACATAACGAGGTATTTATACGCTTATAAATATAACGCTTAATAAATAATGCATGTATAAATATAACTCTTATATTATATGATGCAGGAGCATGCACTTACGTAATTTAAATCATGTTTCTCTAAATCATAACACTTATAATAAAGAGATGATGCATGATCAATGCATAACCTAAGGTGGGATTTTTCTATATTTGCATACCATATGACATAAAAAAAAACATACATCGCATGTATAAAACCATAGATTAATGGACCGGGATGAACCTTAACAGCAACACTATTGAAAAGCACGCAATTTTTCTGTCAAAACCCATAGTGTTACAACGCTGCGTGCATGAGGCGCTCGCGTTTTTCATTTTTTCATCAAAATACGTAGCGTTACAATGCTACTTTTTAGCATTGCAATGCTACCCTGTATATTCTACAATTCTTGGCATTTTTACAATGTCAAGAATCCATTAATTGAACTTGATATTTCTAAAATGTCAAGTACTGTATTTTTCAGGAAAAATGCACAACTTCCGCTTTTTAAAATTAATTCTTGACTTTTTTTTAAAAAAAAAAAAATCACCTATTTCTTGACATTTTTTCATAAAAACGTCAAGTATTTAAAATTGCAAATATCAAGAAAAGGTGATTGTTCTTGTAGTGAACCCTTAAGAAAATAAAATGTTTGTATCGACAAACACTATATTTTTAAAGGAAGACCACATGAGAGATCATAAACCACATATCAAAGTAGTATTAAGTGAAGCTACTGAAGAATCAATAAGGGTTGTTAATCAAGTTGGTCCTTCGTCAAGAGTTAATGAAGGAGCTAGCACTTCAGGTCAGTCTTGTCTTTTTCAATCGTTGAGAGTGCCTCGACGCAGTGGGGGAGTTGTAATATAACCTGACCATGGGTTTAACTAAAAATCTGGTTGTCATACCAGATAATGGTGTTGAGGATCCATTGTCCAATAAACAGGCGATGAGTGACATAGACAAAGACCAATGGGTCAAAGCCATGGACCTTGAAATAGAGTCTATGTACTTCAATTCAGTATGAGAGCTTATACATTTACCTGAAGGGATCAAACCCATAGGATGTAAGTGGATCTACAAAAGAAAGAGAGATGTAGCTGGAAAGGTACAGACCTTCAAAGTTCGACTTGTAGCAAAGGGTTATACCCAAAAGGAAGAGGTTGACTATGTAACTTTTTCCCCTGTTGCTATGCTTAAGTCTATAGGAATTCTCTTGTCCATAGCCACATATTATGACTATGAGATATGGAAAATTGATGTCAAGACTACTTTTCTGAATAGCAATCTTGAGAAGAATATCTGTATGTCTCAGCCTGTAGGGTTCATATCTCAAGTTTAGGAGCAAAAGGTTTAAAAGCTAAATCGATCCATTTATGGGTCGAAATAGGCATCCAGATCTTGGAACATTAGATATGATATAACAATCAAATCTTTTGGTTTTGATCAAAATGTTGATGAACCTTGTATCTACAAGAAAATCATCAACGATAAAGTAGCTTTTCTAATACTTTATAAGTGCAATATCCTACTCATTGGGAATGATGTAGAGTACCTTATTGACATTAAGGAATGGTTGGCAGCCCAATTCCAAATGAAAAATTTGGGAGCGGCACAGAATGTACTTGGGATCCAAATCATCAAGGATCGCAAGAACAGAACGCTAGTGATGACATGCAGAAATGCATGCCATCTTAGTCCTTTTACTTAGAATTATGAAGGTTGTTAGGCAGAATATGCGGCAATCATGTTAAGAATTCATGAGAAAAAAGAGTTTGTGTCGATCAGCATGATGAATCTCAGTTAACCCATTACTTTGCATTAATTATACATTCAACGTTCTATTTTTGTAGCTAACGCAGGAAATGAACGCAAACGCGGAAACCAGACCACCGCATAGACGACCGCATGCGGAGAAACTCTCCATCGCAAGGCAAATGCATCGATCAACACATGAATGTTGCGGTAATCAGCCGTATGCATCCATCACATGGGAGTTGCGCTCGTCAAGCGATTGTGGTCATCATGTAGAGTTGTGATATTAAGTGAATGCGGCCATTGAATGATTGCGGCTACGCGACAACGCAAACTAATGGGATCAACACAAGGTAGGTGGAATGAACGCATCAACGCATCTACCTCGAGAAAATCCAAAGTTGATGCTGACATTTCACCTACCACGCCGTTGGTGGCAGAGGTTCAGAAAGGACTAACGCGTCGAAGGTCAGACTCAGAGCAGTCCAATTAATGTTGTCGGCGATCCAAGCTCTATAAATAGAAGCCGATGAGTAGAAATTCAAGTTATCCAAGGTTTTCGCCTAAGGCAGATCCTTGTGATCCAGACAAAATGCATGAAAAGACGCTGAGAGTTATTCACCTCCTTCATCCATTTCGAGTGACGACCGAAGCCTTCGACTGGAGCTAGATCTCGAGAGAGTCAGCTCCTCCGCCCATCCATGGCACCACCGGCAGCCTTGACGCACATCCGCTGGGAGCAAATCTTTGCTTCCAGCCGGTCATTTCCTTTTCCTTTCTTTTCTCATATTGTATTGTATGACATTTTGGAATTAAGAAATTAATACAACTTGTTTTCAATACATTTCTCTGTTTCCTTCAACTCCATGTCCATCTTCTTTGCTTAGCATCTTTACTTTCATTGCAATACTTAGTGGGAGTGCTTGGGTATTGCATACTTAGTCACGTGGATTAGGAATATGAAGCATGTAGCAACCCACCGAGAGGTGTGCGTTGCGCGAGTGTGTGAGTAACCTTATTTGCTTAGTGTGAAGCTGCTGCAACGCCTGTCTATAGGCTAACGCATTGCTTGTCTATAAGTAAAGTCAACAACAATCAATTGCCCGGGAGGATAAATGGTTGGACGCATTAACCAATGTATGCGTTGTTCACTAGGGATAGTAACAACCTTGTGTCAACCAAGTTCATGTGATTGTCTTGTAGTATGTATACTTCATTCGCCCATTAGGGATACTCGGGAGGGTAGTTTAAGGGCAGGATCTAGGCTTGGGAAGGTCAGGTCAGAATTTAGGCTCGGGAGAGTCAGATTAGAACGCATAATACAAGAGATAGGAGCTTAGGAATAAGCACTGTTTTCTATTAACCCGTCGCATGCATCCTAGAGATAGGATATGATTGAGTGCGGTCACCTTGCTTTTATGCATTTTGCATCATCGCATAGGACAAGAGTAAAGACTTAGGAATAAGCTCTATGGACATTTTGTATTCAACACATGCGTCCAAGACTTAGGAGCACTGCATTTGCATTGGAAAATGATTTGTTGACCATGAGTGTAGCATGATTGCATTGGCTTACATTGACTAGGGTTGCCCTCACAGTCACTCTTAAGGGTTGCAATGAAATCATCTCCGCATTTTTATCTATTTTCCCACACATTTATTTCATGTCAAGGTTTGTCACATCTCTACCTTTTATGCATATTCTCATTGCATTGTCTGTTAGATAGGAGTAGAAGTAGGATTAACTTAGCAACATCCCCTCCATTCTTTTATTTATACCGCCACATGCACATCACCGCAAACATATAGTTACAATTCCCTGTGTTCGACCTCGGATTACCCGAGAAATTTGCATTCGCATTATACTTGGCATGAGCGCAATAAAACTTGTGGCAGGATGCATGGTCATCGCATACATTCATTAACGCAATATCATTTAAACGCATGACTATTAATGCATATCTTAGGAACATGCATCGCATAACGCGTCCATGGGATTTTGGTTGTCGAGTAAAATTGACTTCTAATTTCCCGCCATCAAGCTCTATCTCAACTTATATCAACAAAATGTTGACTCGATATTCGATGCAAAAATCTAAGAAGTATTTATTACCTTTCAGGCACGAGGTTCACTTGTCTAAGGAACAGTGTCCTAAGACACCTCAAGAAGTTGAGGATATGAGACATATTCCCTATGCCTCAGTTGTGGGCAGTTTAATGTATGTTATACTCTTCACTAGACCAGACATTTGTTATACAGTGGGAATTATCAGTAGGTATATCAATCGGATTGAGGCAAAAAAATCTCTTCAAAGAAAATATTTTATCCATTTGACCTACTCCCTACTTCTCTACTTCGTGGGGCTAACCAAAGAGAACAATCAAATCTAGGGTTAGACCACTAGACAACGGTTAAGAACATCCTCTTGTATCTTAGGAGAACGAGAGACTACAAACTGATGTATGGAGCTAAGGATTTGATCCTTACAGGATACACCAATTCTGATTTCCAAACTAACAAGGATTTTAGGTAATCCACGTCAAGATCAATATTTACTCTAAACGGAGGAGCTGTAGTATGGCATAGTATCAAGCAAGGATGCATTGCAGATTCCATTATGGAAGCTGAGTATGTAGCTACTTGTGAAGTAGCAAAGGAAGCAATTTAGCTATGGAAGTTCCTAAGTGATTTGGAAATGGTTCCAAATATGGACTTGCCCATCACCTTATACTGTGACAACAGTGGGGCAATAGCCAACTCTAAAAAAATCTCGCAATCACAAACGAGGAAAGCATATTGAGAGGAAGTATCACCTAATATGAAAAATTGTGCAAAGGGAAGATGTGATTGTCACAAAGATTGCCTTAGAGCACAACATTGTTGATCCATATACGAAGGCTCTCAGCTAAAGTTTTTTAGGGTCATCTAGAGAATCTAGGTCTACGAGACATGTACATTGCAGAATCTAGGGTAAGTAGGAGATGTGTAATGTGTATACGGATGCCCTAGTTTATTGTATTTAGCATTATCCCACCTTTTAGATTGTCTATAACCCCACTGACTAAAGTTTTAGTTCAAGTGAAATTTGTGGAGTTTTATGCCCTAAAACTCGTAGATAGTAAATGTTATTAATTGACCTTCATCAATAAAGAGTTATAGATGTTAAATTAATAAATGTTATTGTTTGTATTGTTGTTTATTTTGTCTTAATAACCCTAAATCTAATAAATTAACATCCAAGGTTGTCTTATGAGTCTTGAACTTATGTGAAGACATACAGGGATCAATGTTCAAGATACAGCCTAAAGGGTCTATAGAATAGGGATAAGGTTGGGTACCTTATCCTAGTAATACTATGGTTACGACCCTCTTTGTATTTGATACAAATATAATGAACTAACGTGTTCGTGTAGGTGATACGTGAATGGGGGTATCCTATGCAATGAATTTGCATAAGACTAGATCGCGAAATAGTAACCACTAGATGTAACACCGTTGACTAGTCAGGTTTCTATTTCAATAGGATGACTTAGGCGACTTAGCCGTAATCTTGAGTATATCATGAACTCTTGTTTATGAGAGATTATCCTTTGATTTATATGGGTAAGGGTGGCCAGTTCGTCGACCAAATATGCCTACCAATTTGGGGACAAGACCGAGTGGGAGCTAGGAATATAATAATACAAGATGAAATTCACTCCTTCCCGCCTTAAGGATAAGTATATGGATATTCCCTTAAGTGGTGTCTTCGGAACTTAAACAAAGGGCCCTACCCTCTCATTGGCCTGAGAGAGATTTCTGTTTATTGGTTTGACCATAAACAGGTTGTTTATTAGAGAAGCACTGGTATTTAAGGAGTCAGAGGTAACCTAAGGGTAAAATAGTAATTTGACCCAGTTGAAGTTACAAACACTCGTGAATGACTAACTTGCTAGTGTTGGTCATATTCATGGACACAGAAATATATCTATAGTGAGAAGAGTGCAGTTCTGGGTTTTTAGTGGAGTGTACCCACAATTAACAAATATTGATTATTTGATTAATGAGTTTAGCCAATTAATTTCATATCGTTGGCACTTCTAATCTACAGGTTCACCAGGTCTCCTCGTTAGCTCACTAGAGGATACTTAAGAGGGATAATTTGAATTATTCAAATTAATTTGAGGAACATTAATATATAGTTAATTATGGATATGATCTATAATTAAATTGGAAAGTAATATTTGAATAAGATTCAAATTAATTAATTCAAGTGAATTATATTCATAAAGAATTAATTAATAGAGAAGTTTTGCACATATGCATGCAATGTTTATGATAATTAAATATATACATTAAATTGGATTTAATGTACAACTTGTTATTTAATGTGCAAATTAAAATTAAATAAGTGTTATTTAATTAGGTTAATTAATTAAATAAATGTTATTTAATTAAATGGATTAATTAATTAAACAAGTGTTATTTGATTAATTATAGAAAAAGAAAATATTAGGAAAAGGGCTTAACCCTTTCTCTATATAAAAACCTCCCTATGGCCCTTTAGGAATACACACAACACAATACATAATAGCATGGTGTTATTGTGCATAATTTTTTCCCTAAGCCATATATAAAATCTTCTCTATTCTACAAAACTCTTTTCTCCCCTCTTTCTCCCAATAGTTGGATACCATCTATCCCTCTATTAGAATCCCAGATGAAAACCTAGAGAATAGCGAGGTTACTCTTGTGGTAGTGTTCGAGATTGCTCAAGAAATTGTTCGTGATCAAGATCGTTGGAGATCTGTTCATTGGAACTAGGAGAGGATTGTTCGTGGCACTTGGGAATCTACAAAGGTAAGAATCGTTCTAATATTTTCCCTAAAGCATCCTAATTTATATGTTTATATTATGTTTTAATTCAATGATTACGTTTATGTAAAAATTGAATTACGGGATGCAATGCATTCTAACCAAACGCTTCCATTGCGGGATTCAATCCCTTCATTTTCTTTCCTCCCGGCTATTCAAGCATGAAGATTGTCGTATGTATAATGTAAACAAATATCAAAATAAATTGGATTTCATGTCATATCAGAACCATATGAAAACTAAATTAACCAACACAAACCTAAACAAAATCAAAATAAAAAACCCAAACAATTTCAAGCAACAAAAAAAAATTACAGACGACTTGGGCAATTTAAGGGTTTTGGTGCGAGGAACTTTGACAGGTTGGAATTTTGGTAGCTAAAAGTCTAGGAGTGACAGTAAATATCATAACAGGGTTTTTTGTATGGATAGCCCTTTTTGGGGCCAAATGAAAAATGGGTACTTTTTTAAATTGAAAGAAAAGTGGTCTTCTGTTTGCGCCAAGTGAATTTACCCATTCGGTCCTAAAAACCATTCGCGTGTTGCAATTCATAAGTGTTCTTGATAGTTGATACTCGATCATAGATGTTTGATGCTCTACGTTCTATGGTCTATGTGTATATGCTCTATGCTATATACTCGCTACTCGATCCTCGATACTCGGTACTCAATGCTCGATGCTCTATATTTTATGCTTCATTTAGAAGCTCGCTCTATGTTGTATGCTCTATGTTTAATTCAAAAGTTCACTCAATGCTCGATGCTCTAATTTTCTATACTCTATATTTGATACTCGATGCTCTATGCTCGATGCAAAGAAACACAAGAAAAAAACAACAACAACAAGAAATGCAAAAAAAAAACATAGGAAAAAAAGGAAGAAGAAGAAACTCGATAGGAAAAAACGACGAAAAAAAGGAAAGATACGAAAAATGCATTCAAGATTAAAGTAGTAATTTCACACAATAATGCCATACAAAAGGCTAAAATTCATTGATTTAAAAAACATACCCATTTTCATTTGGCCCTAGGTCATCTATGCCATTTTTTCCGTCATAACATAGGGGAGAGAGAGAGTTTGAGGAAGAAGACCCAAGGTGAAATTGAGAGAGATTGAGAGAGTGAGAACTTAGGATGAAAGAGATTGTGGGCATTCAACATTAATTTTAAAAGTTAGGTCAATTTTTGGGTTAGGAAAAGGGTTATTTGTGCAGTTAACCCCATTAAGATTTTTTGTACAAATGACTCTTTTTTGGGGGCCAAATGAAAAATGGCCTTTTGGTTATGTTAGCATCCTGTGAATTTACTCATTCAACCCTAAAACTCATCTGCGTGCTGTGATTTATAAGTTTTCTCGATCCTCAATCCTCGATCCTCAATCCTCGATCCTTGATGCTTAATCCTCAATACTTGATGCACAATGCTTTGTTATATACTAGTTACATGTTACTCTATCCTCGATACTCGATACTTAATGCTTCATGCTTGATGAATTACACTCTATGCTCTATGTTATACACTAGCTACATGCTACTCGATCCTCGATACTTTAGGTCCTATGTTGTATGCTCGATGCTCGATTCAGAAGTTTACTTGATACTTTAATGTTATAACCTCTATGTTTGATGCTCGGGAAAAGGGAAGAAGAAATGCAAAAAGAAAAACATAAAAAATAGGAAACGCAGAGAAAAAAAGGAAAAAGAAAGAAGAAGAAATTCAAAAGAAGGAAAAAGAAAAAAACACTGCAAAATGAAGAAAATAGTTAATAGTGAATTTAGGGTTGTGGGAATTTTAAAGAAGTAATAACATAAGCCGAAGATCAATTTTCAAAATGATGGACGATAGTCATTCTTCATTTGTGCCTATTATTTTGGCCATCTATCCCTCTTCATCCAACCGGAGCCAGTTCGTCGGCTGTCGCTCTATCTCAGACAAAAACAGTAGCCGTCTCCGACTCCCATTTCATGGATGAAACTCAAATGGGTATTTCAAAAACTGAGCTCCCAGCTTCCTTCTTGGGCCTCTTTTCTAATCTCCCCTTTCAGAAACCAATTCCATCAAAACCCATTTGCAGAAACCTCCTCAACATTCGTCCTTAACCATGTAGACCCAAGCTTCCTTCTATCCATTTGTGGAAGAGAAGGGAATCTCCATTTGGGCTCTTCTATCCATGCCTCCATCATCAAGAGCTTCGAGCTCTCCAACCATGATAATGGGGTCGTCATAATGAATTCTCTCATCTCCATGTACGAGAGGTGTGGTAAGTTGCCCGATGCAGTCAAGGTGTTTGATGAAATTCCCAGAAGAGATACTATTTCGTGGAACGCGTTGATTGGTGGGTTTATGAGAAATGGGGAGTTTTGTGTTGGTTTGAGCTATTTTAAGGCTATGTGTTTAGTTGATGATTGTAAATTTGACAAAGCTACTTTGACGACGATTTTATCTGCTTGTGATGGCTTGGAGTTGTGTTGCATTATTAAAATGATGCATGGTTTAGCGTTTTTTAGTGGGTATGAGCAAGGAATTACTGTGGGAAATGCTCTGATTAGTTCGTATTTTAAATGTGGATGTCTTGATTTGGGGATGCAAGTTTTTTATGAGATGGGGGAGAGAAATGTGATTACGTGGACGGCTGTGATCTCTGGTTTGGCTCAAAATGGGCGTCACGAGCACAGCCTGAAGTTGTTTAGGGAGATGATGAGTTGTGGCTCTGTGGAGCCGAATTCTTTAACTTATCTGAGTTTACTCACTGCTTGTTCTGGTCTGGAGGCATTAGAGGAAGGATGTCAAATTCATGGTCTTATTTTGAAGTTGGGGATTCAGTCAGATTTGTGCATCGGAAGTGCTCTGATGGATATGTACTCAAAATCTGGAAGAATTGGAGATGCTTGGAAGATTTTCGAGTCTGCCAAGGCACTTGATATGGTTTCATTGACTATTATGCTTGCAGGGTTCACACAGAATGGATGTGAGGAAGAAGCCATTCAGATCTTTCTGAAAATGTTGAAGATGGGGATCGAGATTGACGAAAACGTCGTTTCCACTGTTCTCGGGGTGTTTGGTGCTGATACATCTTTGAGACTGGGTCAACAAGTTCACTCGTTTATTGTCAAGAAAAACTTTAGTTTGAACCCATTTGTGAGCAATGGGCTTATAAATATGTACTCCAAGTGTGGAGCACTGGATGAATCAGTAAAGATCTTTGATAGGATGCGAGAGAGGAACTCGGTGACATGGAACTCCATGATTGCAGCGTTTGCCCGACATGGAGATGGCTCGAAAGCTCTACAACTATATGAGAATATGCAACTGGAAGGTGCAAAGCCGACCGGCATCACATTTTTATCATTACTCCATGCTTGTAGCCATGTCGGGTTAGTAAAGAAAGGAATGGAATTCCTCGAGTCGATGACAAAAGATCATGGGATGAATCCAAGGAGCGAACACTATGCTTGTGTAGTTGACATGTTGGGTAGGGCAGGACTGCTGTCTGAAGCTAGAAACTTCATTGAGAAACTGCCTGAACAGCCAGGTTTACTCGTGTGGCAGGCATTGCTCGGCGCCTGCAGCCTCTATGGTGATTCTGAAATGGGGAAATATGCAGCCGAACATCTGTTTTTGGAAACTCCGCACAGTCCAGTCCCATATGTTTTGTTAGCCAACATATATTCTGCTGAAGGGAATTGGAAGGAAAGAGCAAGGACAATTAAGAAGATGAAGGAGGTGGGAATGGCCAAGGAAACTGGTATAAGTTGGATTGAGATTGACAAGAAAGTCCATAGTTTTACTGTTGGAGACAAAATGCATCCACGAGCTGAGATCATTTATGGAGTTTTGATGGAGCTGTTTGTACTCATGGTAGATGAAGGGTATGTGCCAGATAAGAAGTTCATCCTCTTCTACTTGGATGATAACAGGAGGGATCCAATCGACAACGGCCATGTTGACCGTCGAAATGTCATAGAAACCGAAGTTGTTTTGAAAATAGTTGGATGTAAATTTTAACCTCTGTGCATGCCAATTACCATTTGACTATGCTCACTTTAGCGAGGTTTGTTTTTTTAGAATATAGCATATTTGTGTTCCTACTTTATAAAAGTTTTGTAGTTTTAGAATAAAAGTTTGGTTAAAAGAAAAAAAAAAATTGGGTTAAAAAATACTTTTTGTCTTAAACTTTCATAGAAGTAACAATTCAGTTTTTAAACTTTAATTGGTACCGACTTAGTCTATATACTCTAAAATTCGTAACAATTTAGTCTATTTACTTTGAAATATGTAACAATTTAGTCCATATCATGAAAATTCTCTTCAAAATTAGGTGACAACTTTTATTACATAATGACAGTTTTTATAGTTAATAAAAAATTAATTCCAAATCAATTTATTGATCTATATGTGAAAATTTTCATTAAATTTTAATAATATTTTTCACAATAAATATTCAATCATTACAAATGGTAAAGTATAAGGACTAAGTTGTTATTTATTAAAGTACGTAGACGAAATTATTACACATATAAAAGTACAAGGACTATATTATAGCTTTGGTTTTAGAGTGAGATGATATATGTTTGGGTCGTCTCTAATAGTATACTTACACTTAAACATTACTTCTAACTAAGACTTATTTAATGGATCAAAACTCTAATAATAAATGTTAAACTACAAATCAAGCTCTGAAACTATGAGTAAGGATGAAAATATTAGTGGGTATGTTGATATATCCATAAATTGAAGGGTTCGAAATCAAATTAAATATTCATGCTCGTAAAACCTAAAAATGTCTTCTATTTTATTCAATATGAATATGATTACTATGAATAATATTCATAACTTAATTATTAATCTAAATAAATTTTGTAATTTTTGTGACTTATCGAAGCATTCGTTGATATATCCATAAAATTAAAATCTCAATATCGATATCGGCATCGACATTTTAATCCTCAACTATGAGGTATGTGTCGATCTGGTTCATAAACTTCTAGATTTACAAATTCCACCCTTGAAATTAGAATGGAAAAAAAAAAATCACTAATCTAGAAGAGATAGGATTGAAAGCTTCGTTCCACTATACATAAAATTTGAATATTTATATTTAATTCATCAATTGTTTTTAAAAAAATTTATGGTATATTAGATTCAAAATTCAGGACCTTGGAATGGAATCACTTTTTGTAAATATTAAAAAGAAATTGAAGGGTATGAAAATTCTTATATATATAATTTAGGCATTGAGGAACAATCAACCATCGGTGGAAGGCCAATAATGGAGGCCCTGTGTTTCTCTACTACCATTCTTCCATTTCGAAAAACCATTAGCTCTTTCAATGACACTTCCAATTTTCCCTCCAATTCAAAATCTTCCATTCTCTTCCCTTCCTCATCAAGCTCTCGATTCATAGCGATTTGCAGGCAAAGAATTGAAGGAGAAGACGCGCCTCTCTCCGGTGTTATGGCTGCTTATAGATTGCTCGGCGTCGACCCAACCTGCTCTGAATCCGAGCTCAAAGCCGCTTTTCGAGCCAAAGTACTGTTTCTCCCTTCCCTTCGCCGCCTTGATTTCTCTCGTTGCTAAGCGAATTGAATTGTACTGTCTAGATTTCTGGTTGGAGATACATTTGAGTTTTCGGATTATGATTGGGGAATGGAGTGATTGGCTATTTACGTTAATTTTTAGAATTTTTGTTTTCTGTATTGATTTTCATTTCGGCTTCTGATTTGTGACCGTATAGGTGAAGCAATTCCATCCGGACGTGAATAGAAATGGGAATGATTCGGATTCTATGATTCGTCGAGTAATTCAGGCGTACGAGGTAGCTAAATAGCTATGCTAAGGAGAAAGTTGTGTTGTGTTGTTATCTCAATGCTTAATGTTATTTCTTTAGTAGGATGAACATTATGGTAATCATCATTTATGAAGATCTTAATTTGATTGTTATCTCCTCGTGCTAAACATTGTAGAATTCAGAACTATTTTCTGTTGTTTCTGTGCTGGTAGGCGAAGCAGTTTAACCTGCTTACTGACTTATAAGGAGATTGTCGATCAACTTTCTTTATATCCTCAAATAACTTCTAGGTTTTTGTTGATTTGCTTTGAGTGATTTGTCTTGCAGTCCGTAATCAGTGAGAAAATGTGTCTAGAAGTTTTAGAATGATAAGTTTTGGAGAGAGAAATTAGTGAGAAAGTGTCATTAAATATTATTTTGGCTTGTAATTTAGACTTTAGTTCACTTTAACTCATATAAGATTCATTTTAATCTCTATACTTTCAATTTTTGTTCATCATTTTGAAAGTATAGGACCAAAATGAACAAAAGCCAAAAGTATAGGACCACAAAAGTACTTGTTTGATTTTTAGTCATTCTCTTTCTTATAACTTTTAGACTTCCAGTTCCACCATAAGAGATGTTGGAACTATTTGTGATTTGAGGGCCAACTTGTTTAATTGTTTTGTCAGCTATGTTGTTGTCAATAATGAAACTCAACAATGACTATGCTCTGTAAAATATGCAGATGTTATCCAGTTACAGCCGAACAGAGTTCATTGAGAGGTATCGTAATGCTTTTGGTTTTGATTTCAGGGTGTATAGAACTTCTTAGCTTCTTGCAATATACATCATAGAATGAATTGTGTAAACGTCCATATGCTTGGAAGGTTCAGGGGAATTTTTTTTTGCAAATGAAGGATGCTATGTAATATCTAACAATTTAGTACTTTTTACTCAAATTCTTCCATATATTAGGGGTTAAAATTCCATTGTTGATAATTTGAGCCTTTGACGTGGTTTTATGATTTCAAGTTCATTTTTATCATTCTATTTGGTAATATATCTATTATTCATCGTTTATGAAATCTTCACTATTGAACATATGTACTCAGGGAATGTTTAGATCCTTTTGAGAACCCAGAATGTGAAGCATTTGATGTCTTTGTTAATGAGTTCCTTTGTGTTGGAGAAGGTACGATCTTTGCTCCAACTTATGAATGTTCCAGTGTTATAGCGATGTCCTTCCCACTTATTCCCCCTCACATGTGTTGTCATAATAATATGCAGGCTGCCCATATTCTTGTGTAGATAGAGCTCCCCATGTCTTCACTTTTGCTTCTTCCACCGGGACAGCCCGGGCCACGTCTCAAGGTTTGTTCCGAGTGATAACGCAACTATAATTTCAAATTTGGGTGCAAACCAAAAGGCTTATGAGATGTGTATCAACCTAACGATGATATCTCAATTTATTACCTGTAATTAGGACATGGTGAGGATTATCAGGTTCAGATTGCAGTTGGCCAATGCCCCAGAAGCTGTATACATTATGTAACACCTTTGCAAAGGATCATTCTGGAAGAGCTAATTGACAGGTAGAACAATTTTCCAACTTAGATGTTTGGAGTATAGAAAATATTAGTTGATTCATGTTTGAAGACAGCCACTTATTATTTATACGAAGAAAGATCATAGTTTGTGCCCCCTTTTTCTCCTTTAACTTTTTGGTAACTGTAGTTTATCCTTGTTCGTGTAGTGCCTTGGATGTGCCTTATGATAATTCCGCAGAGGCAGATTTACTATATTCTCTTATAGTGAAATCAAAATTCGAGAATAATCGATACAAAAAGCCAAAGAGGGAGCCGAAGGCTTCATCAGAACAAGTAGATTGGTATTGAAACTTGACTTACAGTCGAGTGCTGGCATGAAGCAAGCGCAGTTGACGAAATACATCAACAACGTGGTTTGCCTCTACAAGTGTAGAAATCAGAAATATCCTCAATATTTGTGTCGTACACCATCTTGAGCATCAAAGTTAATGAGAGAATGCCACATTATAGGTGACAAAGGTGATTTCTATACGTTCATCTATTAAAGTACAGCCTCTGGATTTTCACTTATTAGTTTAGGGTAAAATCAATTTATATTCTTTCAACTTTAGAGGTTGGATCAATGAAAACCCTAAACTGACAATTATATCCATTTAAATTCCAATAAGTGAATGAATTTAGACCATTCCTTAGAATTTCATTTTAAAATCATTACTTTTTGTGGATGTATAAGACTTCTTTAAACGGATTAGTATAAACTACAGAAAAATGCTAGAATCAAATGAGTAGTATAAGTTTTTCATCTATTTACATTAATTTTTCTCTATTTATTTAGAAGAAATTACATAATAACTTTTCTTGCTACTTGAGTGATATTTTTTATTTTGGAGAATAATAATTTTAATTAAATGATTTTGAGCCGTCAAGTGAAAATGGCGATATATGACTATCAAAATTTTAAGGATATAAATTGATATTTGCTTTAATTTTTAATACAAAGTTAAAGATACTTCTCTTCAAATTTGGATTTGTTATTCTAGTATTCTAGTCTGCATATGATTCACTTATCAATGTATGAAAATTTGTTGAGAACATCCGTAGCAGTAAACTGGTAGCCTATGCTTGTAGCTTGATTATCTAGTTAACCTCAACTATTTTTATCTATTATTTTTTACTTTTTGGTAAAGAACTCATCTATCAAGGAACTAGCCTCTTCTTTGGTTTCTGGAACTAGTGATTAGAGTTAAGGTAACTCATTAAAGACAGAATAGATCGCATTTGGAGTTCATAATATACAAGGACCCATGAATTGTAAACATATCGAGGAAACTTGCTCTGCTTATTTTGAAATTGCCTTCATGAATCGGGTTAATGAAGAGAGAACTCCAGCTGCTTTGTCCAAAAATGACGGGTCCTGGTCTGACTCTGCTACATTTCCAAATATTATCTGCACAAGATTCTTGTACTTACATTAGTGACCAAACTAATCTCTTCTCGATTTGAGAATCACTATAAGATTGAAATTGTGAAAGCTCCACAATTAAGTTACCTAAACAATCTATATATTTACTTCTGATCATATAATGTGAGGTAAAGTGGAAGCAGATTAGTAATATCATTAGTAGACAATGTGAAAGCTCCACAATTAACATATGCTAATTTCTCAGGTAACTGACCTCGAGGTCTCCAGCATCTGGACGGCTTATTAATTCTTTGGCTAGCAAATATCTGCCAGGCCTATCTTTGTCATCATAGAACACTTTCCATAACCTGGTCACAGATTGCAAAGAGGTCAATCACATCTTGGAGGAAAAAAAAAAAAAAAGAAAGAAAGAAAGAAAGAAAAAACCCCAAAAAAGGTAGAAGAAGAAGAAGAAAGTGGCTGGAGAAAATTCAACCATAGGTATTTGCAGTAGGATGCTACATTTAGTGGCCTGGTCTTTGAGTTTGATAATTATTTCACATTGATGGTTCCCTTACTTGCATTGCATGTAAGATAGAGCATAGTATTTGATTATATTCTTAAATTCCTTCAGGTCATACAACTAAAAAGTAGTCTGGACCACCTGGGTTGTTCCTATATAACTGGAACAGGTTTTTCTTCATTCTCTAGAGCCTTGAGAAGGCCAGTGAGCGCACCAGTCAAATAAAGGAAACAATCAACTTAGCACAGTGAGTAGATGATTTAAAGAATCTTGTAAGATGTTTTAATCTCCTTACCCAGGATAAGCTCTAAATACAGCACCAGATGGCAAAGGCCTCATGGAGTAGACTGTTGTAAACGTGCTGCACGAAAAAGAACAAAATAGAGGGTTGAGTTGCACAATTCCTTACCTGAATTTAAATGACCAGTTACAAAGTTTAGAGGCTCTTATAAACGAGACTTCATCTCTCCTTGACAACTACTATGTATGAGGTTAGGCATTTACTTCATATTAGAACACTTTACTGAGCTATGACGGTCGTTTTTTTGTAAGCAACTGTTTCCCAAGTAAAATAACCTGGACTTGTATTTTTCATATTGTTGATGTCTACTCAGACCTAGGCGTAGATGAAATGTATTCTAGATATAGTGAGAGTTTTGAAATTTACCTTAAAAAGTATCTTCTCAATTTTCGAACATTAAATCCAACCCCTACATCTTCGCTGATGAGACGAGGATTCCACATAATAAGAGGCCTTGGCTGTCATCAATAGGAAGAAGGAACCAGTCCATTTGATTCAGTATACAAGTGAAAACTGTCAAGGTCCAGATATATGTAAATGATCTGATTGATCTACAACACTTTCGGAAATAATAGACTTCCTTTTCTTGTTATGTTAGTGTGTGTTAACTCAATAAAGATAACCTAACGCATATTAATTTGAAGTTATGTGGTTTCATCATGATTGCAGATCTCCAATTTTGGGCATTGAGTATCAATGATGAGAAAATTTTGGAAGAGACTATTTCAACAGCAAATAGAACAATTCAGATTTTTACCGGATCATCCGAGAGGGCAGCCGCAATTTTCTCCACATTTTCCAACATCTGGTAATCAGGAACAACCATAACAACTATCTCATCCACACTATCTACAGGTTTTCGGTCGCTTAAGCTGAGAATGACAACCAGATGTCATTACGTTATAATTGTATTCAGGCCGAAAAAGAAAATATAGAATCTGATTGTGCAAGCCCACTTTAGCTCAACTTCTTAGAGTACACAATTTATGTGGAACATATTGTAAACAAGTTCACTTAAATGGTGGCTAGAACAAAACTATGATAGATAAAGATTCTATCCAATGTGTGACAGATATATTTTGCGTTAGTCTCAAGTTCTCCTTCAACCGATATCAACGGTGTTGGTGATGGTATTTTCAAGGTTTTTCTGATAAAAACTTATAAAAATTACTGGAATCGTATGTCATATGGAACTTACCTGGAAATTTTGAAGGAAGCATCTTTCCATCGATATTCTAGAAGCGCAGCGGCTCCAGCATCTGGAAACACAGCTTTAACTTTCTAGCAATTAAATTTGGATTACTTAGATATTTATAATAAATTAACTCGTAACAAACATCCTAAGAACTTCAAAACTCCACTGTTTTCTTTGGTTACTTCTGTTGTGCGGTCTCACATCATATTTAATTTTATTGTCACGAAATAAGATTAATAGTAATCTAATACAGTCCATGGTATAATATATTCCAACTGTTCTTCAAATTCAATCCTTGATTAGTAAACTGTAAACAGAGCCTGGAGTGATATTTCCATATCCTACTTACCTCACATTTTGTTTCCTCAATGAGCGACTCCAAGAAAACTCTTGACAGTTCCCAAAGTTCAGCCTGAGCACCTTCATCATCCAGAAACTGTAGCTGAGGGATAAGGAGCTCAACCTGAAAAGAATATGCAAGAATAAAGAGAGAGAGAGAGAAACAAATGAATTTGGTTTCAAACTTAGTCGTTGGGGATCAAGGGAGTCAGGAAATCTCTCCAGATCGGCCTTACAATGGGTAGGCCTTTTCGGAGAATAGTGGCAACTGGACCTCGATACCCCGGTTAAAGAAAAGGGAAAAGAAGAAAATAAATTCGGAAATGGTGAGCAAGAAAAAGGCTTTTCAAAGTCCAACCAGCTTTTAGCCAGACAGATTTTGTACTACTTGGTATAGAGGTGAATATGGGTACAAGAAGAAACATGGAAATTAAATCATAACCATTTCTTTCTCTCTGTTTCACATAGGAAGAATCTAAATTTACACCAAAATGCTACAATGGAGATTTCGCTGCAATTTGGATGTGTCGAGCATTTCAAGTTCTTTCATAATGTTTGTGGCATAAGGTTTCTCAAGGATTAGCATAAAGAGTTTCATACTATTGCTCTTGATCCTCCTGAAGACACAAACAAACCAGCAGCTTCACCAGATTGCCTGACTGCTCCCTCCAAGTCTGAAGGCAAACAGCTGAAAATGAGAGTGAAAACATTGAGAAAGCCTTGCATTCACCAACAAAATGGATATCTTAGCTGCACAAAAGATAAAACAAGCAAAAAGATGTCCAACACTGTTCCTCTTTTCGCTTCGTACGATTCAGAAAGTATTTCTCTTGCAAACAAATATTAGGTCTCTGGCTGATTTGAACAATTACAACTCCTACATGTTTTCCCTTCCCTTTTGTAAAAACACGCGAGCTTTGAATTCAACCAACCAAACAGAGATGGTAATGAAGAGAGAAAAAAATTGGGAACAACATCGTGTAGATAGCCTATTAAAAGAATTGATGACATGTTCCTTGGAAATAGCCATATAGCCATATCTCTTTTTCTTTTTCCTTCTTATACATGTTAGTGTTCGGTTTAGCTGAATAAAACTCATAGAATATTAAATTTTAGGTAGGTGACCACCATGACTTGAACATATTTCCTCTAAGACCTTTATTTAAATGATACTCATTGACACTAAGTAAACTCATGGTGATTGGCAGTGAAACAATGAAACAAACAATTAGTTGAAGCCTTATTTTGATTTCTAAGCTTAAAGTTAGTTCTTTCTTCTAATCAGAGAATCATAAAGTCAACTTCTTCTATCATGCTTATGGTCTTATTCCCACTTTGGGAGACCACAAAGATTTTAATTTATTAAAATTCCCTATCTAGGAAATTGAAGTGAACATAAGAAAATTACTACAAGAATCACCTTACCGTCCAAAACATCTCAGTCCTCTACTTCAGGATCACTCCTTTAACTGAATTCCCACTCCAAGACATCCACCATGGTCAACCCATGGGGTTAACTGAACTTAGCTATTCATGATTCAATCATAATCCAAAAGCATTTTGAGACTATCACCCTAGAGACTTATAGGTCACAAATCCTCCATTAGCATAAAAAATAAAAAATAAAAATTGTGGCAAAATATTAAAAGAGTAGTTGCCAAATATTAGAAAGGTTCAAGAAAATGATAGAATCTAACCTTCAAGCACTATAAAAGGAGTCTAATACTTTGTCCTAGTTAGAAGCACTTTAAGCTCTAACTCTAGTTACATTTTCTCTTATATTCTTTAGTTTGAGAGTGGAATTGAAGAGTGCAAGTAGTACAAAAGCCTCAACCTATCACATAGTAGATTTCTTTTCGGTTGGCCGTGATTTTTCTCCAAGATTTAGAGTTCTCCACATAAATTCTTGTGTTTCCTAATTTTATTATTTTGTTTTAATTTCTCATTCATTTTTTGTTTATTCATGTAGTAGGAGGAGGAGGTTTTTCCTAACAAAAACCACATTTCCATTGGCTGGGTATCAATCATTTAATCTTCCATAGCTCTTCATTATATTAAAATAACCATCTAAGTGCTCAAAATAAGTGTTTGAAATTTGGATGCGGAATGAACTTCTTCATGTTGAGCCTAAAAGCAACTTATGATTCAACAAGTTAAAACCACAAGAGAATCTTTCCATGATTAACTATAAGAGATTCAGTAAACAAATATTGAGGAGGAAGAGAAGAAGAAACCTGTCATCTTCTTCAACCTCTTGACTCAGCTGCTGTTGCAACGGCGATGATGGATTGGCTTCTAATACATCATCCTGGGGAATCTCACCTTGAAATTTCTCGAACTTAGCACGAATTTTTGAAACAGACCCATTTTTGGTGGATGAAATTTGGGGGAAGACAGTGAGGGAAGTTCGAGGAAAAGATAAGGGAAAGTGTGTGGATGAGGTTGAATTGGATATTAGGAAGGAGCAATGGCGGAATGAAGGATTTGGGAATGAGGAAGCCATGAACGAGGTAAGCTATTTCTGCTCCAAATTGTCAGCCATAGAATGAATTCACTCGAAGTTCTGGATTTTTTGTGGTGATGCTAACTGGTAACCTTCAAATTTAATCATCGTTTTTTGTGGGTTACTCTCAAGTCTTATGCTCCAAATTAGATAATATTTATTATAAATCATGCATTATTTTAGATTCTGTTTAATTTTGGGTTGTTTTTCTATTTTAAAGTAATATATATATATATATATATATATATATAGGAAAAATTATTTTTAGACACCAATTTGGAAGAATAGACACGTTTGGTCTTCGAGTTTCGAGAATCTCAATATTTTAAAACTGAGTGTGTTTTTATGTTTTATGTTTTTAAAAGGTTGAATTTGTAATAATAGGTTTAAAAGGTTTCTAAATCAATTTTTTTTTTAATTATTTCAAACAATTATAATACATTTTGAATTAGAAAGGTAATTTCAAAACATTATCTTTTCTTTCCAAATTACTTTTAATATAAAATATCATATAATTATTTCAAAGGCTAAATTATATAAAATATTCCTAAATTTTGTATTTTGTGTAAAAAAAAATATCCTTTAACTTTTAAGAGTTTCAAATATATCGTTAATCTTTCAAATGAGTTCAAAAATACATTTACGGTTAGTTTTGGATACCATTTTACTTCTCTATTTTCCATCTTTTTTCTCACTTCCCTTCTTCAATATCCTCTTATTCTCCTTTTCGTTAACTACTTAACACTTATTTATCTAAAATAAATAAATAATAAATCTATACACTTTAGTTAAGGTATGTAGACTATAATAAAAAGAAAGATAATAAAAATGAAGTACTAAAGTCTCGTTTGGCAACCATTTTGTTTTTAAAAATTAAACCAAAAGATACTACTTTCACCTCCAAATTGTTTCCTTTGTTATCTACTTTTCATCATGGTTTAGAAACCAAACAAAATTTTGAGACATAAAAAAGTAGTTTTCAAAAAGTAGTTTTTGTTTTTTGAATTTGGCTCAGAATTTAGAACTTAAGAATGATACAAATCATTATAAGAACTGTCGATGATATGGGCTTAATTTTCAAAACAAAAACCAAAAACCAAATAGTTATCAAACGGGACCTAGGAGATCTTATCTTAAATGTTTTAACAAAGTTGTACATTAGTAGTTGAGTATGTATTAATAATCAAATACTTTATTTTATTTGACTATTTTATCGTTTTGGTATGTTTTAGAGGGAGTTTTTTATTTTGAAATTTTGTGAGATTTTTTAGATTGTATATTTTAACTTCAAATTTTGGTTTTATTTTGGTAGTTGAGAAAATTGGTGTAAGCTAAGTATTGAAAATTTTAAAGAAAAAAAAAAGTATATATATATATAAATTGGGGATATTTATATGATTTGTTTTAAAATTTGTTCTTTTTGACTTAAGAAAAATTCAAAAATATCGATCATCGTATTAATAATAGGGTGCATTTTAAAATTTTTTTTTCTTAATTTTAAATTTATTTTTGCAACAATGATTTCTGTTCAAATACTAACTTGGTGATTTCTATTCAAATATTAACGGTAGAGGTATTTTTTTTTTTTACTTTTCTAAGTTAAGAGTATTTTTAAATTTTTAAGAGTCCATGGGTATTTTGAAATAAAACTTTAACATATTCCATCTAAAATTAATGACAATAAATTTTTTGAACTTTTTTTTTTAAAGTTTAATGGTATTTTTTAAGCTTTTGAAAGTTTATAGATATTTTTTACAAAAAGTATGAAGTTCAGGGACATTTTTTTATAATTTAACCTATTTTAAATAATAATAAAAAATGACTTTATGAACCTTTTAAACTTATTCTAAAAAACTCTAGAACTCAAATTGTATGTTTTAAAAAAGAACCAAAACATACATATTCTTAAAAACTCAAGACATGACTAAAATATACCTATTCTTCAAAATTCAAGAACTAATAAGATAATTAAATTACACTCTCTTCATGATTCTTTTCATATAATATATATGGGATATGGATTTAAACATTCGATTAATCGAATGAGTATGTATCCATTATCTTTGAATTAGGCCTATGTTGGCCATTCTCTATATGGATTATAGTTTCCAGTTTATAGGGTTTAAATTTTCTCCCCTAATTTGCATAGTAATTGTTAAGATGACGACAACGATTATTATTATTATTATTAAGGTTATTTTCAAATAAAGAAAAATGAATCAATTTATTTACAAATATAGTAAAATATCACTATCTATCTATGATAGACCTCGATAGATATCTTTCCATATATGGTAGATGTCTATCGCAATCTATCATTGATAGACAGTGACACTTTGCTATACTTGAAAATATTTTCAATAGTTTTATCATTTAAAATAATTAACCTTATTATTATTATTATTATTTATTAGAAAAATTTTCAAAAATAAAAAAATAAGGAAGACTATTTATACACAATAACAAAATTTAATCTTATTTGATAGAGGTTGATAAAAGTCTATCAATGTCTATTAATGATAGAAATTGATCGAAGTCTATCAGTAATTTTTTTGCTATTTTTATAAATAGTTTGATATTTTTTTCTATCTATAAAAATTTTCCTTATTATTTTCATTATTATTAAGATTAAAAAAAATAATAATAAAAAAAAGGAGTCGGTCGGGTTCCACTGGACCGGATTAGAAAATTTTGACATTTCGAATTTATAGCCGTTTGAAAGAGGCTCAATTTCTATAGCCCGCTCGCCATTTCAAATCTTCGAATTCAATCTCAAACCCTACGTGACCGTTGCTCTCTCTAGCTCTTTCTCTCTTTCCACTAAGCTCTCTCACTTCTTCTTCACCACCAAAATTCTTGGAATTTCTCTCGAAATTCACGTCCTCCATCTCTCTTTCAAGCCATGGAAGGTACTCTCTCTCCCTCTCTCTCTCGGGCTGGATTTTGTAGGGAAAGTAGTGGATCCAGATCGTTTGTTGATTTGCTTGATTTCTTAATTGGGGAAATGTTGTTTCAATTTCAGATGCAATGGCAGTCGTCTCAGAATTATGCTCTCCGGTTGTTCCTTGTTGTGATTCAAAGTCTCTGCCTTCAATTTCCGGTTCAGGTTCGTTAATTCTTTCTTTTCTTTTTTTTTTTCTCCCCTAACGATTCTTTCTTGGCTTCGATGTGCAAAGAATGTTTGCTTTCATGGATCTGTTCCGACCCAGAAGATATTGTTCTGGCTTTGTTCTTTTTTATGGTTGTAATGGGAAAGACTATAGAGCAATCAAGCTAGAGCCCTAGGATTTTCTGTTGTTTACTTGTTTTTGTTCTCCTTTGTATGTTTCTTTCTGTTATTTTTCTACTTGCACTTCTTCTTTCAATTTTTTCTTGATTTCTGTTCGGCAACTGAAAATTCATGGATTTACTTTCTTCATGACCAATTCTTATGTGCTTAGGGTTATCCTTTCCATTAACTTGTTTCCTTCTTTTCTCTGGTTCTATTTCACTAAATTTCTGAGTGGTTCAGACGTTGATTTGGGAGAGTCTTTTGAATGCGCTGATAAGATGGAGAATGAAGTGTCCAGTGAAGCCGAATTAGCATCCCCACATGGAGAGCATACTCTTCCAATCCTGCAAAAAGTCATTGACTTGGGCAACAAAATTAAGGTATGAAATACTTGAGATCTGGTTTTTTTTTAATTGGCTGCTTAGAAATTCTTAATATGGTGTAATTACTTTTCATCATTCGTGCTCTATTGAGTATATTTGACAATGTTAAATTCTTTTTTATTCTTTTTTCCAATTGAAAACTTGGCAGTTAATACCTTGTTAATTTCTGGTTTCAGAATTTGAAGAATGAACATATGCTCCTAACTGAACGGTTCAAACTAGACACTGACGCTTTTCCAGGTTCTGATGTTGTAAAAACTCTTCACCTTCTAGGTATTCCTCTACTAACCAACCATTTTCCATCATTTCCTTTTTAAAATAATTACTCCTTAGAAACTAATCCTTGCTGCTTTTTTTTCTTTTAGGTACACAGCATGAACGTTTGAAGAAGAAATACCTTGAAGAGTCCATTGAGCGAAAGAGACTTTACAATGAAGTGATTGAACTGAAAGGGAATATTAGAGTTTTCTGCCGATGTAGACCATTGAATCAAAGCGAATTAGAAAATGGATCTACCTCTGTGATTGAATTCGATTCGTCTCAGGAAAATGAGATTCAAATTCTTTCTTCTGATTCTTCAAAAAAACTGTTTAAATTTGATCATGTGTTCAAGACTGAGGACAGCCAAGGTGATTGTGGGAAATAGTGCCTAATTTAAGTTACAGTGAATAATTATTAATCCACGTCTTGATGATGGGTTTCCTAATTTGCAGGAACTGTTTTCAGTCAAGCTAAACCTGTTGTAGCTTCAGTGATGGATGGCTATAATGTCTGCATATTTGCTTATGGACAAACTGGAACAGGGAAAACATTTACTATGGAGGGAACGCCTGAAAACAGAGGAGTCAACTATCGGACTCTGAAAGAGCTGTTTAAGATTTCAGAAGATAGAGATGGCGTTATGAAATATGAATTGTACGTCAGTATGTTGGAGGTTTACAATGAGAAGATAAGGGATCTCTTGGCAGATAACTCCAACCCAAATCTAAAGAAGTGAGTTTTTTTTCTCTCTGATAACTTTTCATGGATGGTTCCGTATGTCTATATTACATGGCATATTTGGGGATGGTGATGTATGTAATGCTGTAGGGTAGAATGCTTTTGGTTCAAGAAATTTAATAATCATATGAAGCTGCTTGTATTACTGCTCTAAGATGTCTGTTACTAAATACTAATTTTTTGCAAGATGTCCTCCCCTAGACTTGAAAGTTCGACTAATGAACACTTGAAACACTTAAACGATTAGTTATGTTGAAAATATTGGAAGAAATTGTTAACATGAGATTTGTTTTAAGGTTGGAGATTAAGCAAGCAGCAGAAGGAACACAGGAAGTTCCTGGACTGGTTGAAGCTCAAGTGTATGGAACTGAAGAAGTGTGGGAACTACTTAAATCTGGAAGCCGGGCAAGATCTGTTGGGTCCACCAGTGCTAATGAGCTAAGCAGCCGCTCCCATTGGTAAAGTTTTTGTCTGATCACCATGTGCTGAATCATCATGAAGAATATGTTAAGAGATATCCTCTACTAACATCTTTTACAACAAAATTGATACACTTTTCCTTATGGCAACTACTTAAAACGACACATGTTAAGTAAATTTTGTTTTTTACAAGATGATATGACAAATAGAAATTCTTAGGCATACCAATCACAATTTGTTTGCAGCTTGTTGCGAGTCACTGTCAAAGGAGAGAATCTTATAAACGGACAGAGGACAAAGAGTCATCTTTGGCTGGTGGACTTGGCTGGTAGCGAGCGTGTGGGGAGGATTGATGTTGATGGTGAAAGATTAAAGGAATCTCAATTCATTAATAAATCACTTTCCGCTCTTGGTGATGTCATCTCTGCCTTGGCTTCTAAAACAGCTCACATTCCTTACAGGCATTTCTCCATCCAACTCTCCTTTTTGTCCTGGAAATTTTCTTGGTATAATGGACTGACTTTTGTTTATTTGTCTTGTAACAGAAACTCAAAGCTCACTCATTTGCTGCAAAGCTCTCTAGGTGTGGGGACTTTACCTTAATAATTTGCTCCTTAATCTTTACTATGAAGTCTCAGTCTGAGCTTCAATTTCGAGGTCTCTCTGTTACTGGTTATATTTTTATTAGCGTGGACACTAATTGAAATTCTACATGCAGGAGGAGATTGCAAAACCCTGATGTTTGTACAGATTAGTCCTAGTGCAGCCGATGTTGGAGAGACACTCTGCTCACTAAATTTTGCAAGCCGTGTTAGGGGGATCGAGAATGCCCCTGCTCGCAAACAGACCGATCTCACAGACCTGTTCAAGTTCAAGCAAATGGTATACGAACCCCGGAAAGTTCAGATTGTACTTTTTAAAGATTCTTCTTTCTGTGTTTTGGCCTTGTTTTAAACAATCGTTGTTGAACATATAGGCAGAAAAGTCCAAGCATGACGAGAAGGAAATGAAGAAGTTACAAGACACTGTACAATATTTGCAGTTAAGACTCACGGCTAAGGAACATACTTACAGGAATCTTCAAGAGAAGGTAAGTTGATATAAAGTCTGTAACCAAGTTCTTGTAGTAAGCTACGGCCTCCGATCCTCAAAAATTTGAAGTTCTTCATTTTTGCTGGACCTTACATCATTGCACAATTTGCTTACATGATCTAAGTGAACAATAGATTATTGTTTGTGTACTAACAGGTTCGACAAAAAATTATTGTTTGTGTACTAACAGGTTCGAGATCTCGAGAGCCAACTAGTGGATGAGAGGAAAGCCAGACTAAAACAAGAAAATAGAGCTCT
The DNA here is from genome assembly GCF_009727055.1 of Benincasa hispida. Taxonomy (NCBI): domain Eukaryota; kingdom Viridiplantae; phylum Streptophyta; class Magnoliopsida; order Cucurbitales; family Cucurbitaceae; genus Benincasa; species Benincasa hispida. The sequence goes on along the minus strand of NW_024064797.1, from coordinate 133,257 downwards.
TGCTACTGTTGCTGGTGCCTCTCAGCCTTCGGCAATGCAATCTCTTCCAAAGCTGGCAGCTCCTAAAACCATTACAGAGAAGAAACCACCATTGGGTCCTTCAAAGCTAAGGCTTCCCCTGAGAAAGATAACAAATTTTGTGCCGCCAACGTCCCCCGTACCATCCAAAAAAAGGCGTGTCTCTTCATTCATAAGCATTGCTCCTCCAACAGAAGGCAAAGAAAATGTCCCCAAAATGAACACAATTGCAGCAAACACAAGAAATCTTCGTATACCAAGACGAAGTTCGCTAGCTGTTAGGCCAACTTCAACAATGACTACGACAACGACAACAACGACAACACAGGTTTTTCAACCCAAGAGACGGGTCTCGATTGCTACACTTCGTCCAGAGTTGCACTCTCACATGTCAACCCCACTCCAGACATCTGCCTCAAAATTCAATAATGGAAATGCTGCACTGGGGCCACAATTATTTGCAGCAAGGAAAGCAAGGTACTCAAAGCTGTTCTCTCCATTACCAGAGTTCCAAACAACAGTAGAGGCAACACCTATTGCTGCCATGAGGAGCAGTAGTAAATTCATGGGAAGCCCTCCAACACATGGTGGTGGTTCAAGAAATGGTAAAGTTATAGCATTACAAAGAAAACCAATTGTGTGGAGTCCTCTCAAGTTGAGAGGACTGAAAAATTTCAGGAGGCCATCTTTAATACCATCTCGAACTTCCTCGACCGAGTTTCAATGACAACATCGTCTTCAACTTTTCTGTTCAATGCTATTTTCTTCTCTAACATCTCCTCTCTTCCCATCAAAGAGAAAGCTCATCAATGTGGAGTCCTCTCAAGTTGTTTGCTGAAATCTTGCAGGATGCCATCTTTAAGTACTGTATCGATTGATCTTCCCACCGAGTTTCTTCAATGACGACACATCATCGTTTTAACCTTTGTACAACAGTGTTTCTCCTTTAACCTCTCTTCACTCTCTCTACAATAGTTATCCGTGTATTTGTTTTTTTTTTTTCTTTTATTCATACAATATTTCTTTTCTTGGATGTTATTGCTTTATTGTTTGCTTCTGGCTTACCAAATGAAGTATCAGAAGACAAGTTAGTCCAGATTTTACTCTTTTTACTTTGAGAGTTTGCATTCCTTTAGAGATAGGAATGTTAGTTTCGTATTCTTTGGTCATCAACGTGAACTATTGAAAAACTCCTGAAATAGTCAAAATCCATACAATGAGGAAAATTTATATAAAACTATAAAAAGCCCTCCAATTATCTCAATTAACCAACTAATTGTTTCGTTTTTTCTTTTCTTTTCTTTTCTTTTATATTCTTATTGGGGTAAGAACATGAAATATATTATGTAGACATTTTAATAAACCCAACAGGTGAGTGGATGACTAGATAATGATTATAATATTAGTATGTTCTTAATCTTTTACAACGTTTGAGGCAAGGAATTGGCTATTATAGTTCTAAGTTATTATAAGTTATAATAATTTGTGTTTGAAGTATAAATTATTTTAGTTTAGGTTATAATAGTATGTATTTGAGGTGTAAACTATTTTAGTTTGAGAAAGAAATAGTAAACACGATAGTAATAAATAAGAAAATGATGAATATAAAATAGTAAAAAGGTAGAAAATGAGGGTTTTTGAAATAGTGTTGATTGTAGCTAATTGAGGAATACGAAATAGTATTTATCATAGCAAGAGATTGTTATTGGGTATAGATTAATTTGGTTTAGGTTATAATAATATGTGTTTGAGGTGTAAATTATTTTAGCTTGAGAATGAAATAATAAACACTGTACCAATGAATAAAAAAAATGATGAATGTAAAATAATAGAAACTGTAGCAAATAGTAAATATAAATGAGAGTTTTGAAATAAAAATAGTATTTACTGTAGTAAGAGGTGATTATTATAGTTTCAGGATTATTTTCGCCCCAAACACACCATGAGTAGTTACTGAAATTATGAACTTAACATGAGATGCATTTGGTTTTTTAACTAAAAAAGATCTATTATTATGTCACTTAAGGTTTTAATTAAGCTTCCATCTATTTTCTATAATTGATCCAATAGATAATCTATAGGGTCAAATAATAGAAATTGGTTGTAGGATTCTCAAGTTGCATATTACATCATGCGAACTCAACCAAAATTTATCTAATAAATATGTCACATTAGCATGTTAATAATAATAAAGACGTGAATTTGATAATGAAATACACCACCACATATGATATCCTTTAAATTCAATATTCGATCTCTCATCCTCACATTTGTTGAACTTTAAAAAACAAAAAAAAATAGAAACTAAATAGAAATACAATTCAAAGTTCAAATACATAAAGACAAGTTTTTAAAGCTCATAGACTTAAATAAACACAATAATCAAACTACAATGACTAAATCATTTTTTTTAAAATACAACTAGGATAGAAGGATTTGAATCACAGACCACATAGTTACCAAAACACTCGAATATTAATTGAGTTATGCTCGGTTTAGCGACTAAATCTAATTTAACCCTTATGGCTATCATTCATTTACATGATTAATAATCCACCTTAGAACAGAAGTGAGATCATCGTTATAGTTTTTCATTAACTAATTAACATTCTCCATGCTAACTTGAATAAAGATAATTATTACTTTCTCTAAATTTGAAGGGTCAACCCTCTACCATTGAACCAAAAAAATAAAGAAATGTTTCTCAAAAGAAAAAAAAAAAAAAAAAAAGCATTATTAGACCTTTTATAGACAACTTAAATAAAAAGGAGCAAACCCTAGTTCTAAAATTTTGTCATTTCTAGCTTTTTATTTCAATGATGATGGAGAAGAGACCCACATAGAGAACTAAGAACCAAAACGCAGCTTAGTGGGCCGAGTTGGGACTGCATGGAAGGCCCATCAAATATTTTTTAAAATAATAATAATAATAAAAGTAGCCGTTGGCCATTTCGCTTTCGGATTGAATAGAAATCGACCGTTGGAACAACAAAGATACGTTACCAATTATCTAAAAGCCCTCTCCTTTGACTTCTCCACTTGGAGAGACAAAAAGGGAATTTATTAACCAACAACAATTTCAAATCACACTCTGTTTTTTTAGGGAGAGAAATTGTACCCCCAAATCATTCTTGACCCCTCAATTTTTCATGGGTATTTAGAGAGAGAGATACAGAATAAAAGAGAGAAAGAGAGAGAGATTTTTTTTATTCTTCAATTCAATCAAAATGGTTGCTAAAACCCCACCAAAACAAAAGAGAATGGTAGCATCAGCAGCAGCAGCCACTCTCAACCCAATTCAAGTGAGAGAAACACTAAAGAAGGTAAAAGGAAAGTTGATGGTTTGGTTTCCCATTTGGGGAATTTTTTGTAAAAATTTCAAATTAGTCCTGTTTTGAGTGTGATTTTCATTAGAACTCTTTTTGCTGTGATTTAAGTTTTTGGAGAAAATTTGAAGATCTCATCTGGGTCTTTCTTCACTTCTAGAGTTTTAGAAAGCCATGATGAGAACAAGGTTTCAATCTTTCATTTCATTATCTGTGTTTCATTTCTCTAATCTGGATTCTTCATTTTCAGTATATTTTCTCATCTCAAAGGTTGAAATTTTAAATTCTTCACTTTTTTGGGAAATAAACACTCTGGTCTTTGGTTTCCCCTGCTCAAGTTCAGCTTCAATATTTGAAAACCCACAAATGGAGGATTATTAAACTCAGTTCCCAATAACAAATACAAGATTGAACAAACTTCTTAACCTTGTTTTTCATACATAAATTGCAGATCCCATTTGGGATCTTCATCCTCAGTCTACTTTTTCAGCTCAAATGATGTAAAATATATATACACATATATACACATTCTTGTTCTTGTTCATTTTCTCAGGAAACAAACAGTCCCCACTCAACTTCAGCTGGAACTTGCAATCCAATACGTTTTCATTCTAGGAATCCATAAATGGATGGAAAAAAATCCATCTTGTTCTTACATATTTTAAACTAATTTCTCTCGTCTTGTATGTCTTTGAAGGTGGAAATGTGCATGAATAGGCTACAAGAATTGCAATTCACAGTAACAGGAGGGAACAAAGTGATTTCTGGGGTGAGCCTTAGCCCACGTAGTACAAGAACCTATCTTAAGACAAGCCTCAGATGTAAACAGGAATCTGTAAGGTATAATTTCTTCTTCCTACCAATTTTTATTGGTTTTGTGTAAAGTTGAGTTTTTCTTTTTCTTTTTCTTAATTACTGAAATGGGTTCTTCTCTGTTTTCAACTTTGAAGGATAAAAAATGGAGGAGGCAGGAAATCTCCAGTGGGGAAGTTCCCAGCAAATGCAGGAGGTCTCTTTCTAAACTTATTAATGGATTGAATTTTTCTTGTCTTCTGAAATTTCTTGCCTTTTCTTTTTGGGTCAGTTGCATGTTTCAATTTTTTTCCTTTTTTTTTTCAAATAAAGTTGCATGTCACAATTAATAAAGAATGGCCGTTTTATATACTGAAAAGATTTTAATCCTTCATTAATATGTATAATAAAGGTATTTAAGAAAGAATGAAGTATTCATACCCAAGTATTTTTTTTTTTTTAAACATCCAATATCTTGATTTTGGCACATGATTTCTTTACATTTCTTTCTTTTTTTTTCTTCTTTTTTTTTTTGTTTCTTTTCAATTCACTATTCAGAAATTTGTAGTTTTAGAAAGAATTGAGTAATATAAACAAGAGGACAATGATTAAGTGCAGCCTAATTGCACTTAATCCCATTTTTCTTGTCTGGTATTAAAAAAAATCCAATATTAACAAATATTTACTAGTACATAGTCTGGGTTGCACAAAAATGGGTGCAGTGTAGGCTAGACCAATTTTTTTCTAAACAAAAATAGTCAATTTGTGAGAACACATGAAAATATATTTGTAGTTTTAGAAAGAATAGGGTAATATGAACAAAAATAAGTAAATTATGGGAACACGTGAAAAGAAATTAAATCTTTAAAAATAGGTAATTTGTGAGAAGACATGAAAAAAATTAAATCTTTAAAAATAGTTTTCCACATATATATTTTTACACTCTTAAGAAAGGAAGGGAAAAAAAAAAAAAAAGAAGAGAATTTGTATTAAAAAGTGAACAAATAAGTTGAGGAATGGAGTTGAGTTTTTCCCCCCTCATTTTGTACAGGGGAGTGGAAGAGGATGTCTTTACCAGCAATGCTTGTAGGTGAAACCATTGGGGAAATACTGACTGCAAGCAAGTTTGCAAGAGAGATGGTTGAAGCAGTTACCAACAACACCAACAAAAACACATCAATGGATGACCCGAAAACTCCATTGACGACACGACAAAGAAACCGCAAACCAAACATAGAAGATTCAGAATTAAGAGCAAGAAGGAAAAGAGAGAAGCAAGAGAAGTTTCAATCAAAACGAACTGAATCACATTCTCCATCACTTCAACGAGTTCGGTCCCGAATCAACTTCAAGGTTGTTTCACCTCCAACGAAAAGAGATGTTGTTGATAAAGAGAATGCACGGTATATGGCTAATCGAGTGTCACCTAGGAACAGGCCATGGACGAAAAAGACCATACTTTTTCCAAATCCTTTATTCCTATCAACAGATAACTCCTCACAACAACCAAAGTTTTGCAGAACGAAGTCTCCAGTGATCACAAAAACTAGACAACAAACTCCACATAAGTTCTTGATCAAGTCTCCAGTATCAGCTTCAAAGTTTCAGGTGAAGATCAAAAGCCCACCGGTAGTGATCACACGATCACCAACAAGACCGGTGGTGATCACACTATCGCCAACGAGACAGGTAAGCTTGAATAAGCAGTCTCCAAAGAGATCCGCTGCCTCCAAGCTGCGTCGGTCGTTTTCACCATCAAGGCTGGTAGCTTCCAAGCTGAGGCAACCATTCTCACCTGCAAGACTTACAGCTTCCAAGCTGAGACAATCATTTTCACCTTCAAGATTGGCTGCTAGGTTGGTGTCTCCCCTGAAAAGCAGAAAAAGTGTACAAAAGTATGATGGGAACATTAATCTGAGTGGATTGAAACAGAGACCAATCAACATACAGATGAGAATTTGAAGGGGGGAGGGACAGTTGCTCTAAATATGATTCTTTTGTTTGATATTTTCTCAATGTCTATAGTGTTTATTCTCGTGTGTGCGATTGGTTACTCCATTCCATCACATTGCATCAGCTTGTGAAAATCAATAAAGGAAGCTTCCGGTTCACTTCAAAAACAGATACTACTAAGTAGTAAAAGTAAAATCAAACAAAATGTTGTTTCTCAATGTATATTATTTATTCTCTTTGCATAAAAGGAAAGTCTGGTCAATTAAAAACAGCTGGACCCCACTTACAAAATGTGCAAATCAATCAACATTATGTGTTGTTTGTTGATGTTACATGAGGAAAAATGTTGACTTGGAAAGAAAAACCTGTGCCATTTTATATCATCAAACCAGAATATATTGTACACTAATGATACACTTTCTATTCACCACTGGATACAAATTTGAAAAACATGTATCCCTAAAAACCTCCCCACCCCAACAAAATCAATAAGAAAAAAGAACAAAAACAGATTAGCATAGCTCAATGTGTCCCTCTTTTTTCCCTTTTCCCATTTAGAATCTCATCATGCTTGTAAACCAGCAAGGGATCTCTTCACTTCATACACTCAACAAGGACGGCAGAGGGGAAAGGACAAATGAGCAGATAAACCCAGCTGAAGTAGTTTGAAGATGCTAATCTTTCACAACTTCCTCAGGAGATGAAGTTTTCCCTGTTCTCCCTCCCAGCACCAGCACCCGTCGCATCATCCCTGTCAACAGTTCTTCACAATCATGGAGATTGCCATAATAGATTTTATACTTACTGTGTAAAGGCAAAAAGAAATTTAGACATCTACCGGAATGGAGATGCAAATCTTGTCCGCTCTCTTGGCCTGCCCATGGCTTTATCCTTTGGAGATGAAGTTTTACCTCCCGCACCAGCTTGACGCATCATCTCTGTGAACAATTAAGAAAAATGCAAAATAGAATAGTAAGAATAGTCTATGGTGTGCTAACGTCTTACAACAGACTTCTGGATAGACATTGGTCATAATATTATCTACCTCGTTTTCTCTCAAGCTCTTGATCAAGCTCTTCCTTCCACTTCCTCTGTATTTCAGAATAATGCTTGCTGCTAGATAATAACACACGACGTCACCAACCCAAACATCATGAATACAACAGATGTAAATGATACTATGCCTAATAAAAAACATTCAAAAGTCGAACCTTGGGCTACCAGATTCCGACTGACCATCAACTAGAAGTCCTTTCCAATCGTTGAGTTGTGACCTTTGATCATTTGCATTACCCCTGCTCCCACTCCCTGGGCTATCGGTGCCAAATGCATCAAGTGCTGGGGATGGATTACCAGGACTTCGACTTGGCGACCGGCTTTTTGGGGGCAATTTCAAGTATTTAGGAGTACTTTCATTTTGTTTACTCTCGATAAAAACTGGAGAGCAGGATTCATTCAAACTATTGTAGAACTCCTCATAAAGCGGTGACTGCAGTTTCTTCAATTCAAGAGCCTAAGCCAAAAATATCAAACATAACAATTTAGAACAAACAAGTTCCTTTAATAAAACACCAAAAGAAAGGGAAAATTAGAAAGAAAAAAATAATGGCCATCTCAAACAGAAAATCGGAACCTTTTCATCCAAGAAAGCTTTAATTTTCGATTCAGTAAGCTCATCCTCATCTTCAGAAAATGATCGCCCGCTAGGAAATGAGAAGTTTTGGTCCTCATCAAGAACTCCAGAACAGCTTCCAGGAGCAAGAGTTTCCTCATGTAAATTGCTTCCTTGGTCTAATACTGGACTTCTATCAAATTTGCAATCCTCATCATCAGAAGGCTCGCAAATTGGGTTATAACTCTATTGCCATAAGATTAAGAAAAAATAAATAAATAAAGAAGATGTTAATTTCCAGAGCTTTGTAAACGAACAAAAGTGGCATCCAGACATTGAAAAAAGAAAAATAATAATAATAAAGGAGGAGAAGGAGAAGAAGAAACAAACTGTTTTCCTCACCTTCATGTTCTCATGTATAATAGAAGAGCCGATTTTTACTTCATCTAACATAAAATCATCCTTGTCATCAATCTGACACATTTCGTCATCACTGTTTCCTCTCCATATATCACTTTCTAGTTTGTTTGCAGTGTATACCTTTGAGCAGCTCAGACTATCCAAATTACAAATATCACTTGATCCAGGATGTGTTGCAGTTTTACTGTTAAAAGGAAAAGAAAAGGTGTCAAAAACCTGAATAATTGAAAGCAGGTAAATGCAGTCTTTTATAGTCACTGAACTCGTGGATTCACCTCATTTCATGTTCTGAAGTATATAAAGGAGAACGGATTTCCAGGGGCTCCTGGTGATGGAAACTTTACCGTTATAAACATGAAAACAAATAATCATGAATAATTATTCTGGTTTTTGTCTTGAGATTATAAAGTCTATTAAAAACTATTAGGAAGATTGTCTAACCGTGCATGCATCACTCGACGCAAGTTGAGATTCTGCCTCCTCCCCGGTAACAAAAGGATGCTGCACGCAACAAAATAGAAAGGTTAGATGATAGTTAAAACAATCACTCCTTTGGCACCGTTTCTGTCAGTGTATTATACGTCATTGCTAGAATAAAAGAGGAAAGATGCTACTAGAGCCTCTGCAGCTCACTGTTTGTTTATATTAAGTACAGAAAAAATATCAATCAAGTTAAGAATCACCTTCAAAAGTTCAGAGGCAGTTGGTCGTAAGTTTGGTTCCCTGCAATTTGACCCACATTGAATTGACTTTCCATGAGAAATAGTGACAGATAGAAGCAAAAGAAAAATATTTCAAATGAATCTCGAAGTTCAAACATTGTAAAGCTATGATTAGCATTCTGAAGATCAGGGTTAGAAATGCAAAGTAATGAAACATACTTCTGCAAACATTTCAACAGAAAATCTTTAGCTTCAACCGAAAGCTGCTCAGGGATTGGTGGATGAGACTTCGTTGTGCCAATATGAAAAAGAGCAGCAACCTAAAACAAGTGAATTGTTAGTGCACTTTACAATAATAATTTAATCAACCCACCACTAAAACATCTTCAAGTTATAAGATACCTCTTGATACTGTTGGCTCCAAGGAGGCTTTCCTGTAGCCATCTCAATAAAAGTGCATCCAACACTCCATATGTCAGCAGAGCTGGGAGCAATTATCACATACTTATGATCATCCATCACACCAAATTAATATTTTGACGAAGGCAAAGCTACATAAGACCACTTATTTTGGGTTTCTAAAAGAAGAATAACCTATCAAAAGCAAAATTTGACACATGCATCTTAATCAAAATCCTTAGTAATAAAAGTACCACTTATTCATAATTCCGTCCTAATGGAGCTCGAATCTGGTTTATCAACTAAATAAATATTTGGTTTGAATTTAACTTTGTCAACAGGATTTGAAATCAACATTTTACAGTTGATAATTGGTATCCATTGTTCAGAAAAGATTGTAGATTCTAAGTAGAGTTCGACATCAGTGAGTTCTTACAAACTATGCCCAGTCTGCAGAATTACTTCAGGAGCCATCCAATATGGAGTACCCTTCATAGACTTTGCTCCTGAAATTGTAGCCTAAAACAAAGAAATTTTGATCAGAATGCAATAACAGTCAAACTAAATAAAAGCCAAGGATCACCGATTTTACCAGCTCGACAACCTGTTTTGATGCCCCAAAATCAGCAAGCTTAATGCATCCCTTGTTATCTACAAGGATATTCGCCCCCTGCAATAGAATACAAGAAATGTTACCTATTTATAACTGACACAGGGAATAAGAAAATTATCTACAAATAATAAAGATCCTAAATACCGACCTTAATGTCTCTGTGCATGATACCATTCTTGTGTAAATATTCCAATCCCAATAATAACTGTTTTGTATATGTTCTTAAAACCTACATACATTTGGTATTAAGGATTAGACACTCGGTGCATCTGACACTAGCATGTAGAAAGTAGTAAAGAGAATAACTTACTGCTTCGGGAAAGGCTCCAAATTTCCCCAGAAGTGATGATATCGATCCACCAGGGACAAATTCCAATAATATATTTAAAGAATCATCCTCTCTGACTGTGCCCAAGTATCTCTAACAAACAACACAATGTATTCAGTGGGAAAAGTAATGGGCTTCTTTATATGAATGAGAAGCAGAAGGCCATACTCACAACAATATTTGGATGAGAAAGATCCTTCAGAAGCTTCACTTCTTCCTCAAGCTCCTGAACATGAGCCTGGTTGTAACAAAAAAAATACTCAAAATTGATAATAAAGGATATATATGTGTGTGTGTGAAATATACACCAATTTGTTCAAAATTTCTTATTGTTGCTCCTTGTCCAATTATATTTGATAACTTCAGTAGTATCTCATAAACCATATTAAAAAATATTAATTAGGCAGACAACAAAGTTTGAAGATTTGTAATAGATTAGAAATTTCTCATTTAATAAATGCAGTCTAATTTAACATAGTGAAACAAATTTATTTTTTTTCTACATCGAGTAATGCCGTTGATACATTGAAGAAAGGTTAAAGATAAAGATTACAAAACACCATAAAAGAGGTAGGAATGTCTTTTAAAGCGTGGAGAGAGCATTGAGGTGCAATAGCCAATTAAAGCTTAAGGGATTTAGTGAGGTGAGCCATAAAATATGCAAAAACAAATATAAATAATTATGAAGCACGAGCTTAGAAAATAAAAAAACAAAAGCAATGAAGCCTTGTTTAAGAAACCATTTCTAGCATTTGCTTTAAAAATAAAGCAAAACAAAACTGAAGAATATAACTTTCATCAAGTATCTAACTTGAATCAATTAAAATACATAATTAACAAAAACTCGAACTAACTAATCGAAATATGTCCAGAAAATTTTGGTAACAAATACATCAGGAATGTGGTTGGTGGCAAATGGAACGTATAGTCAGTCATCGATGATCCGGGATTATCAATTATGTAAACTCATCTATATATAGAAAACAATTAATCAATTCGACCAAGTAGAAAAATCATATTAGATAGCTTCAAAGACGAGAATCAATATTCTAAAATTAAGAAAACGGTAAAAGGAGAGTAACAACAAAATCATATTATGAGAATCAGCTGCGGAAATGGAAATTAGAAGCAAACCTGCGCTTTCTCCTTCGAAGCGCCATTTGCAGCAATCAGAACCTGAAAGAGAAGGGGGAAAAAAGGATAAAAAAGGAGATCCAACACCATACAGTACACAGGAATCCAAAACCAATCTCCAAAGGCAGAATTGAGCAATAAAACCGAACTGAAAAGGCAGCAAACCTGTTTGACAGCAAGAAGCTCTCCAGAGCCAAGATTCATGCCCATATAAACGCGACCAAAGGCGCCGCAACCAATCAACTCGCCTTTGCGCCATCGAATCGGGGGGTCAGTGTCCTTAGGGATGGGAGGGAGAGCAGAGGAAGGGGAATAATGCCTAGAAAAAACTCGGGATTTTCGAATGCTGGAGTTAATCTTATCAACTAGGGCTCCAACTCCAATTGCAGGGGAATGGGAATCATCATTATCAAGTGGAGGGCGAAAGACCAATGATCGGCGAACAGAAGCGAAGATATCTTGCATTTGAGGGATTGGGAAAGAGTGAGAGTGAGGGAAGGGCAAGACTCAGCGAAGAACAGGGAAGAAGGAGAGTGAATTGTAAGAGAAATTTGAGAGTTTCGATTAATGGCGGTCGCCAAGAAAATCAGAATCTAGAGAGAGAGAGAGGAGGGAAAAGAAAGTGGAGACTAATTTTCAAAAAAAGAAAATTAATTATTAAAAAAAAGGAAAAAAAGAAAAGCCGACAGTGCAGTTTTTTTAATTTCGAAGGAATCGCCCTCTGGTGGGGGAGAAGTGTAAAATAAAATAAAATAAAATATAATTTTTTTAAAAAAATTATTTTCTCAAGATTCCTTCCATCGTTTAAATTGGTTTTAATAAGCTGGTCAAAGTAGGCTCAAACTAGGCCTAGTTCCATAATTGACTTCTTTTACCTCTTCTAAGGTCGGAGTTACAAATATTTATATCTTTATGAAATTGTCTTGAATTCGGAAGTCTATAATTCATATATCATTGAAATTAATATATTCATGGAATTAGAATTTGTGTTTAAAGTGTAGAGTTGTTTAATCTAGAATTAGAAAATTTGTGTTAGAGTGTAGAGTTGAATTATTAAGTTGAAATATACGCAATGTTTTTGTAATCTAAAAAGGTATTGTTTTTTTGTGTTTATTTTGTTGCTTAAATTTTTGTTTAACCCCTCACTTGCACACGTATTATCTCAAATTTTTAACAGGAATGTCAACTCAAAATTTTAACATATATTTTACAACTTTTTACATTTACCCATTGTAATTGAGGTAGACAAAATATTCTCGATTCATTCAATCAACAAAATTACAATATAATTATAGATTAGTAGAATATATGATTATAATATGTAAAAATAAAAAATAAAAAAAAAAAAAGAAGAAGAAGAAGAAGAAGAATAAGAAAAAAAAAAGTGGGTCATCAAGGGATTTAAGACTTTTTATGGCATCTAATGCTAACTTGTAGGTCAGAGTTTATTTGGCATGTATGTCGATGTTGGAACTGCAATCCAAGCCATATATTGGGATGAGGGAATGACCATGGGTATATAAGAGAAAAGTGTGAGGACAACTATCTCCAATAGAAAGAGGTATTTTGGATGAAACCAAAAGTAAAGTCATGAGGGTTTATGCTTGAACTAGACAATATCATACCATCGTAGAAATAATCTGGAGATTTGTTGTCCTTAACAAGTGATATTAGAGTAGACTCTAACTTCGCCATTGAGGTAGAATATCTATGGTTGAGCATTCAGATATGTAGTGAAATATTTTTCAAAAAGACATTTGCAGTTAAAACAATTTTTATAAAAAATTGTTTAAAATAAAAATACAAATGTGTTTAGTTACGTTTTCTCAAAAGTGTTGTTATACACAAGTTTGTTTTATTTGTTTATATACTCAAGATGTTTCTATTAACGTTAAATTACTATAAATGCTATGAACTAAAAATTTCAATTTTGTATGTATAAACATATTTACACGACAAGTTTTTTGTTTTTGTTTCTCTCTCTCTCTCGAGAATATGATATGTTGAGTTGGTCGTTAGAGTTAAGTCGATGAAGGTGATTGCTAGAGTTGGTGATCGGAGTTGATCACTAGATGTGATTGCCAAAGTTGGCTACAGGGAGGTGGTAGTCGTGCGGAGTTGGACGTTGGATGTGATTTTGTTAAAGGTAGTTTGCTGAAGGTGGTTGTAGAAGTTTGACAATCGGAGCATGTCAAAGTGAAACGGTAGTTGTTATCAAAGTTGAGCGTCGAAGGTGGTCCCCAAAGTTGATCATCAGAGCATGTTGTCGGAGTTGATCATCAACAGTGGCAAGCAGGTGGAGTCATTAGAAACATTAGAGGGATGGAGAAAGAAAAAGAGGGATGAAGTTCCTTGAAAAATGTGCAAACTTCAATATTGAACATTGTTGAAGTTGGTAAAATTGAGTTATTTGTTACAGTTGATGCCTTAAATCTCGTGGGTCTTATAGTTTGTAATTGTAATATACAAACAATTTATTTATTTAATAAAATCTAAGATATTTTATTTGACATTTAGTAGCATTAACCCACAAAACCAATAAACTAACATCCGAAGTTATCTTCTGTAGATTAAACATGTATGTAGAGACATACAGGTGGATCATGTTTAAGTGATAACCTAAATGGTTTGTAGTAGATAGATAAAGTTGGATATCTTATCCTAGTGACACTACGAACACAACCTACTTTCTAGATGTTACAATTGTTGTAAAGTGCTACAAATGATTTTGTTCTTGATCGTTCATGTAGAGACCTGTGAGCGAGGGTATTTTATACAAAGGGGTTTGTATAAGACCGAACCATGAAATGATTAGTCTCATTATATAACGTTGTTAATAGTAGAGACTTACATTCCAACAGGATGAACATAGGTGACATAATCTGAATTCTGAGTGAGTTGTGAACTCCTGCCTATAAAGGTAGTTCTTTGATTTGTATAGGTGAGAGTGGCCAAATCATTGACTCAATAAGCCTACCATTTTGGGGATTCGTCTGAATAGGGAGTTGGGAACACAACTACACAAGACAGAATTCACTCATTCTCTAATGTCGGGGTAAGTAGATAAATTGCTCCTTTAAGGGCTGATTCTAGAGCTTGAACAATGTGGCGTCACACCCTCTCTTGGCCGATGGGGGTTTTGGTCATAGTTGGACTATGACTTATTATTCATCAGAGGGATCAGTCGTACTTAAAGAGTTAAATGTAACTACAAGGCAAAACGATAATTTTAGCCCAGTTGTACGTATGAGCAATTTGTGAAGGGTCTCGCACTGTTGACTAGTTATATCCAATGAACACATAAATATATATGTGGTGCAAAGAGTATAGTTGTCAGTCTTTAGTAGAGTGACCAGCAGTCAATGGATGTTAGATAATTTAATTAAAGGACTTTAATTATTTATCCAAGTACAAATGAAGCTTCAATCTACAAGTATATAAGGCCCCTCTATAGCTCAACAGGGATTATTAAGAATTAATTTTGGATTAATTTGAACTGTTCAAATTAATTGAGGGAATTAATTATATGCGATATAATTAATATAATGTATTTGATATTATAATATAAAGTTTATTTTGACATGAATTAAATATTTGAATATGATTCAAATATTATTTATGTGAATTGATTTCATATAATTAAATTTAATATAAATTTGATTTATATTAAATACCACGTATTATTTAGAGAAATTTAAACTATAGGTTATATTGTATTTGATACAATATAAAACTATAAGTTATGTGTTATATTTGATATAACATATAGTTTAATATATATTATATGATAAGTTGGTTATTATATATATAGAGAGAGAGTAAACTTTTATTAAATTATTTTTTTTAATTTAATTTAGAAGGGAGTTATCCCCCTGTTTTATCTCCTCACTAAAAAAGGTGGAGGTGGGAGTTGTACGATTTGAAATTTATTCATCTTCTTCACATAAGATTTTAGAGTGTCCTTTCCAGATGCAATTTTCTTCTATAAAATTCCTTTCCACTCAAAATTTCCCTCTCTCTCAAAAGATAGCAGAGCTCACACTTCTGCTTATTCTTATCCCCTAAGGAGAATACATGAGGTTCTCTTGTGGTGGTGGCCATTTGAGTTGCTACAGGTTTTTGAAAATTGAAGTGTTCGTGATCGGATCGAGAAGGGTTTTTTTGTGAATATTAATTTTTTCTTCAAGGGTAAGCATAAATCTAAACTCTTCTTCTTCCTTTCAAAAGCATGCTGTAAAAACATGTGATTATGCATAATTTATGTTTTCTATATTTTAATTATGTGAAATTGAAAATTTGGAAATGATCCTTGCTTCCGTTGTGGACCTTACGGTTTCTTCAATTGGTTTCAGAGCCAGGATTTTTGTTTCCAATTTTATTTTTCCAGAATTGAATCACAGTTTAATGGTGGGTTGCATTCTGTAATTTTGTTCATGGTTGTTGTAGTATAATAGTACGTATTCCCGCCTGTCACGCGGATGACCCGGGTTCAATCCCTGGCAATGGCGCCAAAAACTTGTTGGGAAAAAATAATTTGTTTGTGTTAATCGATATGCGTTGATGGTCATGCGATGATCATGCGTTGGTCTGATGAATATGTAGAATGTGTTAATCGTGTATGTGATGATCATGTGTTCTTGTCACAAGTTTTCTTACTCGGGATGATCAAAGTTTCTCGAGATGATCCAAGATCGAACACAGGGACTTACAACTAAAAGATGATTGTAAAGTAATGTGTTTGAGGTGGAGAATAAAAATAAAAAGAAAGAAGCTGATTAACTATGCGCTACTCCTACTCTTGTCTAAACAGACTGAACAACTGAAGTTTGACTATGAGAATCGGTAGAGATGCGGCAACTATTAATGCGTAATAAGATGCATGGAGAAGTAGAGTTGTGGAGGAGATGTCACCAAGTCCTTAAGTTTAGTTGCAAGGGTAATCTTGCCACACTAACGTATCGCACACTTTTCGGTGGTCAACCACATACTTTATATCTCTATAATGCATGGTTGCGTTGAACATAAGGTTACTTCTATCTCTAGAAACACTGATTACTTTGCTTAGTGAGTTTCACTACTTACCCTCTCGGACAGTTGGTTATACCTACTCCGCTCATAGACAAGCATTGCGATAGTTTCACACTAAGCAAACAAGATTGACTCACTATACTCGTACAATGCACACCTCTCGATGGTTTGCTACATGCGTCATATCTCTATGCCGCATGATTGAGTATGCAATAACTCTTGTAATCTACACTTAACTCATTGTGGTGAAAGAAAAAGATAATGAAGTAGAAGAAGATGATAAAAATGATGTTGAAGGAATTAAAAAGATGCATTGATTACAAAATGTATTAATGTCTTAAGCCAAAATGTAATACAATACAGAGATGAGAAAAGAGATGGAAGGCTAGATGTAGGCAATCTCTTGCTTTCATTAGATTTCTGTCGAGGCTGCCGGTGGTGCAATGGATGGGCAGTGGAGTAGTCTCTCTTTAGATCTATCTCCGACGAAGCTCCGATCATCAATCGGAGAGGGTTGTGGAAGTGAAGAACTCTCAAAGACTTTCTTGTTCATGCTTTCATCTGTGATCACAGGAATCTGCCCAAGGCAGAAGTCCCGGATGCTTGAATTTGGATTCCAAAGTTCTATTTATAGAGCTCAAATGTCGAAAACTTTGATAATCCCACTCTGAATCACTGCCATGACTGACGTGATAGGTGGGAATGTCATCATGATCTTATCTCTTTGATACTCCCGAGATATGCGTTCATACTCGCTTCATCTGAAGGATCAACACATCTCACCTATTCTTTACGATCATACCTTCTATCATGGTTATCACTCTGTAGTTACGACATTTTATGCAATCAACTTTTCTTCATTAAGATCAACGCACGTGATCAACTCCTGCGACAACTACAATATAGACATTTTGATGCAAGATAATGCATGATATAGGGTTAGCGAGAATTTTTAGTGCTGATCAACGGAAGTTCATTATTCCACATGAATTCTTAGCAATATTAATGCATGTTCTGCTCATCAACCCTCATAATTCTAAGTAAAAGGCTGTAATAGCTTGTATTTCTACAAGCTATCAATGATGAATGATTGAATGGTTTGCAATTATGGATGTTTTCGAGATTGGGCTTTAGATTTATTGCTTTAAATTTACAAATTTAGTTTGTAAAGGCCCTTTATTTTTTGGTATAATTAAGCAATCAAGTTTGTAATTCGTAGTTCTGTGTCTTCATGATGATTCTTGTGTTTTTCTGGAGAAAACGAGACCCAAATCAAAGCAAAAACGAAGGAGTTCGCGTCTGTAAAGTAGGCGATTTTGCAGTTGCGTCGCGATGCTGCGATGCGGCTGGCGAACTTGTTCTTCTGTAGTGTCACAACGCTAGGACACGACGTCCCGACGCTCTAAGACGAAAAGAAGGCACGGTTTAGCGATCAATTTGTGGGTGGTTTGAGTGCTGGACGGTCCAGTTCGTGCGGTTCAAAACCCGATTCACCTATTTTGAATCGATTCAGGTATTATTTGATGTAATAGTTAGTTTTTCCATTAATTAAATTAATATGAAGGTTATAATAATTTAATTAATGGTTTAGAAGTCCAATCCCAGTCTATAAATTGTTCTTTCAGTTATGTGTTTGAACGTATGATTTAATTTTATTGTTTTATATGTCATAATGTATGTCATATAGTAAAATCTCACCGTAGGTTATGAATTTTTCATGCATCATGTATATTATAAATGTGTTGGGAATGTCCTAAAAACTCACAGTTTGTAAACATTAAACATATTCTATTCACAAAGATTTGATTGAGATTTCTTTCAATAAAGATGTCATTGAATTGCATTCATTCATAAATCCAATAAATTAACCCATGGCTATAATATGAATACTTAAACTTTATGTAGAGACATAAATTAAGGATCGACTTTTAGTATATAGCCACAAAGGTCTATAAATATATGGATAAGGTTAGGTACCTTATCTTGGGAACACTATAGATGCAGCTTACTTTATATACTGATATATGTGATCCCAAAATCGCTCATGTGGAGACATGCAAGTGGGGGTATCCTATGCAAAAGACATTTGCATAAACTGAATCACGAAATAGTCATTTTTCTTTATAACGATCGTTTATTGTTAAAACTGACTATTTTAATTCGATAACCTAAGGTAACTTGATCTTAATCCTGAGCTAACTATGAACTCCTATTTATTCAGAATTATCCTTTAATCTGCATAGATGAGAGTGATTCAACATCACCGCTCAATACGCCTCTCATTTTAGGGGTAAGACCGGATAGATAGCTGGGGATATAGTCCTGCAAGATGGAACTCACTCCCACCCTTCTTAAGGTCAGTAGATAGGCTATTCTCTTAAGTATTGACTCCTAGTCTTGTACAAAGGGGTCCCGCCCTCTCATGGTAGAAAAGAACTCAGTTCATTTGTTGGATCATTAACCAATTTTTCAATAGAGGATCGGTGGGGACTTAAGGAGCAAGATGTATTATAGAGGTAAAACGGTAATTTTAACCTAACTGTAGATACAAACGACCTGTGAAGGATCAACTTACTAATTATGGTTAAATCAAGTGGAAACTATAGTGAAGGGAGTGCAAATATTGAGCTATAGTGATATGGCTCGGAAGTTAATCAATAGTGATTAATTTTATTTAAAGAGTTTAGCCAATTTATCTCAAATTGTTGGAGCTCATGATCTGTAGGTCCATTAGGTCCCTCTACTAGCTTGTAAAATGATTAAATCTTAGAATAACGTGTTGGGAGAATTTGAGATGTTTCAAACTCGGTTTGGGGTTTGAAAAATTATATTTGATATAATTGATGTTTAATTGATGAATTAAACATTGTGTTTTTTAGAGAGTTAATAACATTTAAATATGATTTAAATATTTGATGAGGTGTTTTATTAATTTAATATATGATATTAAATTTAATTAATTTAATTAATTTTTCATATTTATTATTTTGAATTTATGAAATTCAAAATTTATTAATTCAATTTAATTAATTTTTTTATTTATGAAATTGAAAATTTATTTAATTAAAATTGATTTTGAAAATCAGTTTTGATTTTAAAATTAAAAATCATTTTATGATTTAAAAGAAAAAAATGGAAAATTAGTTGAAAGTGAGAAAATCCAACTTTTCTCACTTTCAATTACACCTCATGCCACTTTAATTCAAATGGAAAATGAAGTGACAATCACATTTGCAAACTGATTTGCATATATTAGTGTTATATAATAAGAGCTTGAGATTAGATTAAGCATTCACGCAAATCGAAAATCTGAAGTGAAAAAAAATCTACGGTTTTTCCTTCTAATCAATTCCTAAAATCACACCAAATTCATCTCATTTGAGTTCCACAACTCAATTTAAGATCTGAGGATGGTAAAAAAAAACTTTGGTGCTGGTCTACTGTAGAGATGGAAGAAGATTTACATGGAAATTTCAAGCAATTCGGTGATTCATCAAAGGTATGATTCTGAAATTCTAATAGTTAGAAAACTATGAACATGCATGCTAATTATCTAAAATTGATGTAGTTAGAGCGCTTGGATCCTTAATTGCTTCCGTATGTTGAATGTCAACTCCATCAAAATGATATAATATAGTTGCATGATTTATTTTATAGCATGCTCATGCATCATATAATATAAGTTTGCATGCATAATAACATTATCATGCATCATTTATATTTTAAGAGTTGTGATATATAGTTGGATGTATGTATGAATGTTATTATTTGAATTTCATTACTTTAGTATATAAGTATTATGTATGTTGAGTAATGAAATGGAAATAACATGAAGCATGTCATTACTTTAGGTAATATTATAATAGTTATAATTTTTTCCTAAGTATAATATAGAATCCAATGCATGGTTTTAATTTGTTTCATTTATTTTATAATCGTGATAATTAAATGAAATTAGAAATTAAAATCAATAATTCAGAATTGCATGCAAACTTAGGTTCAAATTATTTTTTAAATAGTTTAAAATATGATTCACATAGACCTAAGTTCACAACATTTCTAATAAGATTATAAATTAATTTAATATTTTAATCAGTTTAATAAGATTAAATTGGTTTTAATAAAAGATTAAAATTGTAGCAAAAGTCCTTGAAGGTGAATTAGATAGATTTGTTACATGTATGCAATTGTTGATTAAAGTTTATTAAAATGTTTAATTAACATTAATCAAAATTGTTTAACTATCCAAAGTAACTGTTACTTTTGGGAAAATTTGAACAATCACTTAGTAAAAATAATTAGCCATATTTTTCTAAGTTAAATTACCCCTAGGTAAAACACCCAGTGAGAGAAAAATTGGGTATATGATACTTCATTTTTTCTTTTCATATTTCTCCCCATAGTTCACACCGTGAGACGTATACTCGGCCTCGAGGTACCTTTGCTTGTGTCCCCCTATGGATGGTGTTTGTATAGGTCAATACCATGGTGAATGGAAAGAGTATTTATAGTAAGTGAGAATGGGACATGTGTCAACACATCCCACGGTCTCTCTCATTAGTTTGTAGTAAGTTTTCATGCTTAGCCTCGAGGCACCTTTACTTGTGTCCCCCTACCGATGGAATTTGTATAACTCTTTACTCAAACTCTAGAAATGGATAGGGTTACTTTAGTTTTTTCCCAAATCGGTTTTTTCCCTACAGTTGACTCATTGGGACGAAACTCTGGTTACGCTTACAAGAAAATGTTAAGCTAGTTAACAATTTATGGACCGAATGGTGATCGATATTTACAGGAAGAATGAGTTGTTCTATATATTAGTTGAGATAGCCTCATTTTAGTGAAATGGTACTTGATCACCCTACAGTGGGTTTTACCCTACCTCACTAGAACATCATTGCAAAATAGATGTCACATGAGGTGCATTAAATTATTTTGCTAAATTTGATTGGTTTTTCCAATTGAATAATGCTTGAATACTAATATAAATAAATTGTATATTTCAGCAAATTTTCTAAAATAAATTCCACAACATTAAATATGCTCACCACTGATAAATTAACTGGCGATAATTACATCACCTGGAAAAACACTATTAATACAGTTCTAATCATCGATGATCTAAGATTGTCCTGGTGGAGGAATGTCCTCTAGTTCCAGCTCAAAATTTCGCTTGAAATGTTTGGGAGGCATACGAGCAAATGAATAGACCCAAGCGTATATCTTGGCAAACCTTTTTGAAGTCTTGGCCAAGAAGCATGAGTCCATGCTCACTGCCCGTGAGATCATTGAGTCCCTTCGAGGAATGTTCAAACAACCATCCGCTCAGCTCAGACAATAATGGTCTTAAATTCATCTTCAATGCCCGTATGCAAGAGGGGGCATATGTTCGAGAACATGTTCTCAACATGATGGTCCACTATAACATGGTTGAGATGAATAAGTCTGTCATTGATGAGGCCAGTCAAGTTAGCTTCATCTTGGATACTTTACGTGAATGTTTCCTATAGTTCCATAGCAATGTTGTTATGAACAGGATTGACTACAACCTGACCACCTTGCTCAACAAGTTCCAGACTTTTCAATCTTTGATGAAAGTCAAGGAACAAAAGGGTGAGACAAATGTTGCCTCGTCTTCTAAAAGGTTCTTCAGAAGTTCGACCTCTGGAACTAAGTCCGTGTCTTTCTCTTCTGGCACCAAAAGGTGGGAGAAGAAGAAATGTGGAAAAGAGGAAGCTAACCCACCAGTTGTTGTCCAGAAGTACAAGAAAGTCAAGGCTTCAAAGGGAATTTGTTTCCATTACAACTAGAAAGGACATTGAAAGAGAAATTGTCCCAAATACTTGGTAGAAAAGAATAAGGTCAAGCAAGGTAAATATGATTTACTTGTTTTGGAGACTTGGTTATTGGAGAATGATGATTCGACCTGGATAATAGATTCAGGCGCCATTAACCATGTTTGTTCTTCATTTTAGAGAATTAGTTCCTGGCGGCAACTGGAGGCTGGGGAGATGATCAGCTACGACAGTGGGAAGACTTCGACTTTGTTTACATAAATCATATATTTTATTAGATAATGTATATATGGTTCCAGGCTTGAAAGGAACCTTATTTCTGTAAAATGCTTGCTTGAACAGAACTACTATTTATCTTTTATTGTAAATAAAGTGTTCGTTTACAAAAATAGAGTATATATTTGTTCTACAAATCTCGAAGATAATATTTATGTGTTAAGATAGTTAGCAACTAAAGCTCTCCTTAATACTAAACTATCTAAAACTGTGTTAACTCAGAATAAAAGATGGAAAATTTCTCATAAAGAAAAAAATGTCCATCTTTGACACCTAAGATTAAGACACATAAATTTAAATAGGATTGAGAGACTGGTCAAGAATGGACTTCTAAGTGAGTTAACAGAAAATTCTTTACCTATATGTGAGTTATGCCTTGAAGGCAAAATGACTAAAAGATCTTTTTACTGTAAAAGATCATAGTGCCAAATAACCCTTAGAACTTGTACATTCAGATCTCTGTGGTCCGATGAATGTTGAGATTGAATGAACTCTTATCAAAGAGAACTTACGAGCGGAAGCAAGATCATTCCAAATTTATTGTGATAGAAATACAACATTCACAAACATACATACAAGTTATGTGTTTCATAACAAATTGCAGCATGCTATCAACAAATTAAATACAAGGAACAAGAGACTCACCTTTGAAGAAATTTTCTTCTATTTATCTCTCACTCTTGCTTAGATCAGTACCTTTCGTTGTCGCTGCAACGCCAAACCAATTTGCTACCCAAATCTCTCGCTCTCGTTCAGTAAACGAACAGTCTTCTACACGAACAAGTAGCAACTGGACACCATCACTCGGTGACCTTGGTATTCTCGGGATAAGAATCCAAGAGGTGTGGGCTCTGTTGGATTTGGTAGAAGGAAGGAGGGAAGAACGATTATATTCAACGACCAAGCAAGTGGGAGAGTTTAGAGTCTATCGTATAGACTGGTGCTTGATTGTTTAGTAAAGGTACAGGATCATTTAAGTAATCAGTTCTAATCATTTAGATGATCATTTAGTGAATCTCGCTCAGGTGCACAATCGCTTAGTAAAAGCTACATGATCGTTTAGGAAACACTTAAGCTATTGTGTAGGCTCTCGTTAGCTAAACGATAGGCAGTGTACAATTTTGTGAAGCGATTATCCGACATCTTAGCAAAATGAAAACTATTTTCATTTTATCCTTCAGTTATGAAAAACTGAATGCAATCTCCCACTTTCACGCACGGTTATGGAGAAAACCACTAACAATTATCTCATAATTATTTTAAATATAATAACTAACTTATCGTATTATATTTATAACTTATAGTTTTAATATCACATCATATGAAATATTTAAACTATAGTTCTTTTCTCTTTTACTTGATATAAATCATATTTATATCTATTTTCCTCTAATTAATCTATTGTTGGGATTGATGTCCTAATTCTCCCAGAGTCTCGTAGTTTGTAAACTGTACACATTGTTATGAATAAAATAAGACTTAATTTATTTGACATTTGCTCATATCCAATAAACAAAGCTCCATGGTTATTGTATGTAAACTTAAGCATGTATATGAGATATACAAAAGGATCATGCCTTAAGTGGTAACCTCAATAGGTCTGTAGTATAAGGATTAAGGAGGGATATTTGATCCTTGTGACACTACAGACATGACCCACTTTGTAGAGAGATGCAAGTGTTGTGAACTACTACAGATGGTAGATCCTGACCATTCATGTGGAGACATGCGAGCCAGGGTGTCCTATACAAAGAGTTTGTATAAGACCGGATCACGAGATAATTAGTTTCTTTATATAACGTCGTTGATACTTGAGACTTACATCTCACCTAAACGACCATAGGTGACATGACCCCAATCCTGAGTGTTTTGGGAACTTCTATCTTTGAGGGCGGTTCTTTGATTAGTATGGGTGAGAGCGGCCAGATTGCCAACTCAACATGCCTACCTTTTTGGGGATTTGTCTAATTTGGGAGCTGAAAACTCAGTTACACAGGATGAAACTCACTCCTTCCTCGAAGCAGGGGTAAATAGATAGGTTGCTCCCTTAAGGGCTGATTTCGGGTCTTGAATATAGTGGTCACAACTTCTCTTTAGAAGAGAGGACTTAGTTATAATGGGACTATGACTTACGTCCATCAGAGCGATCAGTGGTACTTAAGGAGTTAGATGTAATTATAGGGGCATAATGGTTATTGGCCTAGCTGTACTTACGAGCGATCTGTGAAGAGTTATCGCACTATTGACTGATTGATATGGACACATAATATATCTGTAGTAATGAGAGTTCAGCTGTCGGTCTTTAGTGGAGTGCCTGGCAGTTAACGGATGGTGGATCCCGTGACTAAAGAGTTTAGTCAGTTATTCACGTACCGTTAGAGCTTCAAGCTACAGGTCTATAAGGTCCCCTTGGTAGCTCAATGGATTCAAGTGGAGAATCAGTTCTTGGTGTTGATTTGAAATGTTCAAATTGACAAGAAGAAATTCGATTATATATGATATGATCAGTGTGATATATGAGATACATCAAATGGAGGATTAATGTAAATGAGATTTACATTAAGTACCATGAAATAGAAAAAGAACTATGGTTTATATGTTTCATGAGATGAAATATTAAAACTATAGGTTATAAATATTATATGATAAGTTGGTTATCATATATATTTATAATAATATTAATTATTGGATAATTATATCTTTTTCTCTAATAACCAATTGAGTGGGAGGTTGGTGGTTTCATGGTAACCGTGAGATAAAAGGAAAAATGTTTTCCTAAATTTAGAAGATTTGAGAAAGTTGCTATTCTCGGCAAGTTCTCACGGAATCGTTATCAAGTGAATAGGATTCACTAAACGATAGTTGAAGAGAGACTAAATGATCATGGAGTGATACTACATGATAGTTCACTCAGTTGGTCGTAGCTAAATGATCGCAGAGCATTTGCTAAACGACCGTGGTGCATTTTCTAAACAATTGGGCATCGTCTATACGATAGGCTCTTTCATCTCCCACTTGCTCAATCGTTTACACGATTATTACTCCTCTGGTCTCTTCCTCTAACCAAGTCCACATAGAGCTCACACTTATGGATTCTCACACCGAGAATACCAAGGTAGCCATTATGGTGGTGTATTACTCAACTCGACTGAGGTCGAGGTTTTGAAGGCCATTTGTGGAGTTCGTGTTTACTGTTTGATTGTGCTGAGTTGTAGTCGATGTGTTCGAGCGTTCGTGTGTTACTGTCTTGGAGACTTTTCGAGCGTTCGATCTCGAGGGAATTTGAAGATGAGTCTTCAAAGGTATGTTTATTCTTTCCCTTGATTATCTGGTAAAGCATGCTGCAATTTCGTGTTGTGCATGACCTGTAAGTTTCCGTTTCTTGATTGTAATTGTGTATGTTCAAATACGAATGAAATTTAGAACGATCATTCTGCTGCTCATGGAAATCCTCATGTCTGATTTCCTTCATGTATCTCATACAGCATGTCAACTATATCATATATAATTGAACCAGTTTAATCATATCATATATAATCAAAATCCCTCTTGTCAATTTGAACACTTCAAACTGACCCAAAAACTGATTCTCAACTTGAATCCATTGAGCTACCAAGGGGACCTTATGGACCTGTAGCTTGAAGCTCCAATGGTACGTGAATAGCTGACCAAACTCTTTAGCCACGAGATCCACCATCCGTTAACTGTTGGGGCACTCCACTAAAGACCGACAGCTGCACTCTTTTCACCACAAATATATTTCTGTGTCCATCGGATATAACTAATTAACAGTATGGTAACCCTTCACAAACGCTCATAAGTACAACTGGGCCAATTTACCGTTTTTCCCCTGTAGTTATATCTAATTCTTTAAATACCACTGATCCCTCTCATGAACAATATCTCATAGTCCTACTATGAGTGGACATCTCTTGGGCCATGAGAAGGTGTGTGGTGCCACATCATTCAAGCCTCGAAATCAACCCTTAAGGGAGCAATCTATCTACTTACCTTTTCTTCAGGGAAGGAGTGAATTCCATCTTGTGTAGCTGAGTTCCTAGCTCCCAAATCAGATGAATCCTCAAAGTGATAGGTTTGAGTCGGCAATCTGGCTACTCGCACCCATGCAAATCAAAGGACCATCCTCAA
The DNA here is from genome assembly GCF_009727055.1 of Benincasa hispida. NCBI lineage: Eukaryota > Viridiplantae > Streptophyta > Magnoliopsida > Cucurbitales > Cucurbitaceae > Benincasa > Benincasa hispida. The sequence continues at coordinate 106,752 of NW_024064797.1, read as the reverse complement.
AGGTAGGAATTCCCAACTCACTCAGGATTAAGGTCATGTTACCTATGGTCATCCCAGTGAAGTGAAGTCTCTGTCATGAACAACGTTATATAAAGAGATTAAACACTTCGTGGTCCGATCTTATACAAACTCCTTTGTATAGGACACCCCCGCTCGCATGTTTCCACATGAATGATCAAGATTAGATCATCTATAGCACGTCACAACACTTATAACTATCTACAAAGCGGGTTGCATCCGTAGTGTCACAAGAATAAGGTTTCCCTTCTATATCCATATACTACAGACCATTTTGGTTATCACTTAAGGCACGATCCACTTATATGTCTCCATATACATGCTTAAATTACAACGACAACCAGAGATCTTAGCTTATTGGTTTGTGGTAAAGCAAATAAAACATCTCATGTTTCATAGAAAACATTGAAGAAAATATCTCATATTATTACATCACAAACGTTTGTTCAATACAGTGTTTACAAACTACAGGACCCAACGAAAGTTTAGGGCATCAACCCCAACAAAGGCAAAAGGAGGGTTTGAATTATTTCATTACTTTTACTGATGATTCTTCCAAATATGGGTATGTTTATTTAATGCAACATAAGTCGGAAGCCCTTGAAAAGCTCAAAGAGTACAAGGCTTAAGTTAAAAATGCATTAAATAAAACAACTAAAACATTTCGATATGATCGAGGTAGAGAGTATATGGATCTAAAATTCTAAAACCATTTGATAGAACCTGAAATTCTATCCCAACTCTCAGCACCTGATACACCTCAATAGTGCTAGGGTCGATGCCTTAAATCTCATGGGTCCTATTATTTAATAAAATCCCGAGGCATTTTATTCGACATTTAGTAGTATTAACCCACAAAACCAATAAACTAACATCCAAGGTTATCATCTGTAGCTTAAACATGTATGTAGAGACATACAAGTGGATCATGTTTAAGTGATAACCTAAGTGGTCCCTTTTGTAGCTCAACATGGATTATTGAGAATTAATTTTAGATTAATTTGAATTGTTAAAATTAATTGAGGGAATTGATTATATGTGATATAATTAATCTAACTTAATTATATATGATATAATTAATATAATGTATTTGATACATTATAATATAAAGTTTATTTGAGAGGAATTAAATATTTGAATATGATTTAAATATTAAGTATATGGATGAGATTCATATATTAAATTCAGTATAAATGTGATTTATATTAAATGTCATGTATTATTGAGAGAGAAACAAACTATAGATTATATTGTATTTGATACAATATAAAAACTTTAGATTATGTGTTATATTGATATAACAAATAGTTTAATACAATATACAATATAGATATGATTTATATTAAATACCATAAATAGTTTAGAGGAATTAAATATTTGAATATGATTCAAATATTAATTATATGGATGAGATTCATATATTGAATTCAATATAAATATGATTTATATTAAATGTCATGCATTATTAAGAGAAAATAAAACTTTAGGTTATAATGTATTTGATACAATATAAAACTATAGGTTGTGTGTTATATTTGATATAACATATAGTGTATATATATATATATATATTTAAATTAAATTAAATTATAATTTAATTTAATTAAAGGGAGGGAGTTGTAACTCCCTCCCCCTAATCTTCTATGAACATTTACGTGCAGTGGATAAGAGTTTTTTTATACTCTCCATCTTCCTCCTGTGGATAACAGAAAAAATTTCTTTAGGAAAATCCTCCTCCTTTCTCTTTTCCATCTTCCAAGAATTCAAGCAAAGCCCACAACTCTTGGTTGAATTCTTAATCCCTGAAGAGAATACAAGAGAGTTCTCAAGTGGTGGTGCCCAATTGGTAATTTCAAATTGGAAACTAAAGAGATTGTGATCAAAAGGGAATCGTGAAGAAAATTGGCTTCAAGGGTACGTCGTTTTCTTCCCTAATTTATTCCCAAAAGGCATGCTATAATTTATTTTTGATAATGCATTTTCTTTTGTAATTTAAAGTTTCGTAAAAAATTAAAAATGGGAATGATCCTCGCTTCTGCACAGGGACCTTCATCGGTTTCACTTCAGTGTTTATGAGAGAATCATAAACAGTTCAGCAGCTTTTCTTGTGTTGTATATAGACGATATCCTACTCATTGAAAATGATGTAGGTTTATTGACTGAAATTAAATATTAGTTAGCAACCCAATTCCAAATGAAATATTTGGGAGAGACACAGTTTGTTTTAGACATTTAGATCTTTAGAGATCGTAAGAACAAGTAGTGCACTATTGCTGTCATCTCCTTCTCTTAGACCACGCCTTTCGGTCTCATTGAGCTTCGGCAAAAGTGCTCGCATCTCCCCTCGACAGCAGCTACGACAATACTTGCATCTCCAACGGGAACGTACTCCAGACACAAAGTAAGGAAATGTGTCTATAACTTCCCCACACGCTGACCTTGTCTCAAGCATCATACATTGATAAGATGCTTGTCAAGTTTTCGATGTAGAACTCCAAGAGAGACTTGTTGCCTTTCAGGCATGGAGTTATTTTATCTAAGGAACAGTGTCCTAAGATACCTCAAGAATTTGAGGAAATGAGACGGATCCCCTGTGCATTGGCTGTTGGTAGCCTAATGTATGCGATGTTATGTACTAAACCTGATATTTGCTATGCAGTGGAGATAGTCAGTAGATATCAGTCTAATCCAGGATTTGATCACTGGACTGCCGTTAAGAACATCCTCAAGTATCTTCAAGTGGGAAATATCATCTTATTTGAAAGATTGTACATCGAGGAGATGTGATCGTCACGCAGATAACTTCGGCACACAATGTTGTTGATCTATTTACAAAGGTCCTTGTGGCTAAGGTGTTTAAGGGTCACTTGCAGAGTATGGGTCTACGGGACATGCTACATCTAGTCTAGGGCAAATGGAAGATTTTGTACTGGGTGCATTTTATGCCCTAGTTTCCTATTTTGTGTTCTTTTATATTAATATGACTTTTATGATTTACACCCCATTAGCTTTAGTATAAGTGGGAGATTTGTAAGGTTGATGCACTAAATCTCGTGGGTCTTGTAGTTTGTAATTGTAATGTACAAACAATTTATTTATTTAATAAAATCTGATGTATTTTATTCAACATTTAGTAGCATTGACCCACAAAACCAATAAACTAATATTCGAGGTTATCTTCTGTAACTTAAACATGTATGTAGAGACATATAGGTGGATCTTATTTAAGTGATAACCTATATGGTCTGTAGTAGATGGATAAGGTTAGGTACCTTATCCTTGTGACACTACGAACACGACTCGCTTTGTAGATGTTACAATTGTTGTAAAGTGCTACAAATGATATGATCCTGATCATTCATGTAGAGACATGTGAGCGGGGATGTTCTATACAAAGGAGTTTGTATAAGACCGGACCATGAAAGGATTAGTTTCATTATACAACGCCGTTAATAGTAAAGACTTACATTTCACCAAGATGACCATAGGTGACATGATTCGAATCCTAATGAGTGTCTAGCTCACCAACATGAGTTGAGTTGAGTTGGTATAATATACCAACTTATTATTTTGGCCACCAACTTTAAATGTTAGTGGAGTTAAGTTGGTATATTTTATCAACTCACCCTAATTCCTCCAACTTTCCTTCTTCCCATGTTTTCAATGGCTCCACCTATCAGCCATTATCACACTTTGAGAACTAACTCCAGGCTTCGACAACAATCTCTGATGACAACTCCGATGACCAACTCGACTCCGACAACCACCTCCGATGGCAATTTCGACGACCAACTCCAAGCTCTGACAACCACCTTCGATGACAATTACTGCGACGAAATCTGAACTCCAACAACTACCTCCAATGACAACTCCGACAACCAACTTGAGCTCCCACAAACTTTGTGCAACCAACTTCGGCAACCAATTTTGGCCTCCGAAAACCACCTCTGGTGACCCATCTCCGATGAGCTCCTTCGGTTACTAACTCCGACGACCAATTGGGTCCAACAACAAACTCCGATGACCAACTTCGACAACCACCTTCAACTATAAACTTCGATGAAAATCACCTTCGATGATCACCTTTGAGCGAGCAACTCCGGCGACCAACTTGAGGCTTCGACAATCACTTTCGACGACAAACTCCGATAACCAACTCTAATACCACCTTCATGCGACTAACTTTGGGCTCCAACAGTTACCTCTAACTACAATCTCCAACAAAAATCATATTTGATGATTAACTTCGACGATCACTTTCGTCCGACCAACTCCAAGATTCGAAAACCACCTCCGATGATAAACTTCGACAACTAACTCCAATACACCTTTCCAATACACCTTTATGTGACCAACTTCAGACTCTAACAACCACCTCCGGCTACAAACTCCAACAAAAATCATCTTCTATAATCAATTTCGATAACCACTTTCAACTATTATAAAACTAATGACTGTTAAAGTATGTTGTAGGATCGTTGATTATATAAAAAAAAATATTATTTTGTCTACATTATGTACAATATTTATACGTAATGAATTCGCATATCAAATGTATGTTAAGAATATTTAGACGAAAAGTATGTAACAAAAAAACCATAAAATGAAAAAAATTTCCCTAGAACATTTTCCAGCAAGAATTAGTGAAAAATAGAGATTTGTTCTCTGATGATCCTCCAACTTTAGAGGAAATGAAAGTGAAACTGTTGAAAAAATGTGGTGACATTCCATTGCCCATCACGATGATAGTGGAGATTTAATTTTAAAAAAATACATGACATAGTAAAAATATAGAGCAATAATAAGAAGAAGAAAAAGAAGATGATGATAATGAAATTTGTGAAGAAAAATTGGCTAGAAAGTTTTGATTTCACTTTATTTTCTCATTTTATTTAACCATATTTCTACAAGAAATGTAATGGGTTAATGTTGTTCATTGCCAAAAAAAAAAAAAAAAAAAAAAGTTCTAAAAATTAAAAGAAAAAAATTGTAATCCAAATTTTATTCAAACAAAGATGGGTAGAATTATTGAATAAAAAAATTTCAAAATAAAAATAGTAATCATAAAAGCATATTATTTAGAGTTCAAAAGACTGCATCAGATACCAAGACATATGAACTCAATTCTGTACCCCAAATACGTCTGAACTCAGACTAAATAATTCTGCACCCCAAACACAGACATATAAACTCCACAAATATATGAACTCCATAGACATATGAACTCCAGACATCCTATCTTAACTCAGTGCCCCAAACAGCCCCTAAGTGAGTTGTGAACTCCTGTTTATGAAAGCGGTCATTTGATTTGTATGGGTGAGATTGACCAGATCGCCGACTCAATAAGCCTACCATTTTGGAGATTCGTCTGATTGGAGAGCTGGGAATACAGCTACACAAGACGGAATTCACTCATTCCCTAATGTCGGGATAAGTAGATAAATTGCTCCCTTAAGGGCTGATTCTAGGGCTTGAACAATGTGGTGCCAGCTGATTCTAGGGCTTGAACAATGTGGTGCCACACTCTCCCTTGGCTCGAGAGGGGTTTTGGTCATAGTTAGACTATGACTTATTGTTCATTAGAGGGATCAACGGTACTTAAGAAGTTAGATGTAACTACAGGTGCAAAACGGTAATTTTGGCACAGTCGTACTTACGAGCAATTTGTGAAGGATCATTGCACTATTGACTGGTTATATCCAATAGACACAGAAATATATATGTAGTGCAAAGAGTGCAGCTGCCGGTCTTTAGTGGAGTGACGACAGTTAATGGATGTTGAATAATTTAATTAAATGAGTTTAATTAATTATTCGAGTAGCATTGGAGCTTCAATCTACAGGTCCATAAAGTTCCCTCTGTAGCTTAACAAGGATTATTGAGAATTACTTTTGGATTTATTTGAATGGTTCAAATTAATTAAGGGAATTAATTTAAATTAATTATATATGATATAAGTAATATAATGTATTTGATACATTATAATATAAAGTTTATTTTGAGAGGAATTAAATATTTGAATATGATTAAAATATTAATTATGTGAATTAGATTAATATAATCAAATTTAATATAAATTTGATTTATATTATACCACACATTATTGAGAGAAATTCAAACTATATGTTATATTGTATTTGATACAATAAAAAAAAAACTATAGATTATGTGTTATATAGTTTAATATATATTATATGATAAGTTGATTATCACACACACACACACACATATATATATATATATAACTTTTATTAAATTGATTTTTTATTTAATTTAGAAAGGAGCTATAACTCCCTTCTCTCCTCACTTAAAAACTTGGGAGTTGTATGTTTTGAAATTTATTCATCTTCTTCACAGAAGATTATAGAGTGTCTTCTTCCAACACAATTTTATTATGCAAAGTTCATTTCCTCTCAAAATTTCTTTCCTCTCCCAAAGATAGCAGAGACCACACACTCCTTCTTGTTATTATCCCCTAAGGAGAATACATGAGGTTCTCTTGTGATGGTGGCCATTTGGGTTGTTGTAGGTTTTTGGAGATCAAAGTGTTCGTGATCGTATCGAGAAGGGTTTTTCGTGATGACTAATTTGTTTTTCAAGGGTAAGCATAAATCTAAACTGTTCTTCTTTCTTTCAAAAGCATGATGTAAAAATGTGATTATGCATAATTTATGTTCTATGTATTTTAGTTTTGTGAAATTAAAAATTTGGGAACGATCACTGCTTCCACTCTGGACCTTAGGTTCTTTCATTATTTAATATCGACTTGCGAAGTTTGTGGGCCCAACACTGAGTTGGGTTACCAACTAAGCTCAACCCAAGTCAATACCCCATACATCTTCTGTTTGTTATATTCATAATATTAATTTCCATCGACGTGTCACTGTTTTCTTGTTAACTATAGGTTCAATAGATGATAGACAGAAGAGTGGGAAGTAGCATATTTACATGAGAGATGGGTCGATATTTCCATTATATCATAGAAAAATTCACAAAATATAAAAAAGTAAGCAACAAAATGTCATTACTGTAAATTTAATATAAATAATAGATATATTAACTTAAAAAATTGAATGTTTGATCATATATGCCAACATGATAATAGCTTGCTGAAGTGAGCTTAGCTTAATAATAATTGACATTTACCTTCTTCCTTAAGATTGAAGGCTTAATCCCTCATCTCTACCAAATTTACTATTTATATATAATATATTCCCTTTTTTTAAAAAATAAAATAAGTCAAAAACCTATTAAACATAAGATTAAAAAAAGTTTATAGACTATATTGAGCAATAAAAAGTAAATAAATAAAGGGGAGCTTCATGTGAAGGTAATTTCACGTACTCCCTAATTGAGATTGAAGGTTCAATTCCAATATCATAAAATTTAATATTTTTATATAATAGATAATTTAAAAAACAATAAAAAATCAAAGGTTGACATCAATAAATAGTTTTTTTTTTTTAAAAAGAATAATACATATAAATTAAATATATAAAANTTTTTTTTTTTTTATATAAAAAATTAATTTAAAATTATTTAAATTAACAAATAAACACTTCAATTCTTGAGTTCAAAAATTACAAAGGGTGTAGAATTATTGAACATCAACACTTGAATTGGTTTGTTTCAAAAAACCAAAAAACAAAAACACTTGAATCGGTAATTATTGTTCTTATCTATCATGTTATATTAAGAGAATTTTCACTCTTGAAAATAAGTTGATTCTTTTATTATTAATATTAAAATCCACATAATTCATATTTTTAATATATTTTATCAATGATATAAACGTGGATTATTGGTCCCTTATATTAAATTCAAATTCATTGACATCTGAAAATATTGACATATCAATAGAAAATGATCAAAACACCAATTGGAATATATACATCGCATTTTTTTTTTATTTCTTTCCCTTCTTTAAGCTTCTAAGTTTTTTTTTTTTTTTCCTTTTTTTTAGCTCTAGAAGTAGACATCACTTTTAATTTTTCCTTTTTAGGTATTTCTTATTTTTCAATTTTTTTTCCTCTTTTCTTCCTTCTCTCTTTTTCTTTTTTCTTTTTTTCCTTTTCTTCTTTTGTTTTGTTTGTTTTGTTTTTTTACAACCCTAGAGGTAGTCTTTCAATTTTTCATCTATTTAAGCCATCTCCATGTTTTTCTTTTTTCTTTTTTAAATTAAAAAAATTCAGTAAGAACACCAACAATCCACATTTCTTCTCTTCTTCCTTAAACTTCCTATTTTTTTCCTTTATTTTTTTTAATCTATAAATCAGACTGCAATCGCCTTTTTCTATTATTAATATTTAGAACTATTCTAAGAGCACTTAAAAAAAACTTATGAAAAAAAAATAGATTTTTAGTGTAAATCCATAATTAAACCGGTTATTAATTAATTCTTCGATTAATTATTTAGTCCAATTTTTAATGTCTAAATCATAACAAATCTTCAAATTTTTTTTTATCCCTTTTAAATTTAAATATATATTTATTTAGATAAAATATATATTATCAATCTCAAAATCAGGAATCAAAATTGCTTGAATACTATAAAAAGAAAAAAAGTGTCACAAAGATGAGACAAATGGATCGGTAATTAACCCAAATGTGTTGATCATTTGACCAAATAATTAAATATTTTGTCCAAGAAAATATAAATAAGCCCCGAGTCAAGTGAAATTATAATTATAAATGCATAGGGAGAATTCAAAACACTTGATGGTTTTTTAATCAGTGGTCCTTGTTATCATGGAATAGGAAAAGGACATAAGAAGAATTTATCCTACCATAGTAGGAGAATAATGAAGAGTCTTATCTTAGAGCTTTCTTGGTGGCAATTCTTAATTAATGGTGGCCTTTTATAATTGGGAGAAAAAAAAAAATAATGGAGAAAAATAAATGTATACCCTTCAATTTGGATTCTACCACTTAAAATCCCAAATTCTAAACACATAGATTAATGTGCGGGGAAAACATTCCATTTTTCATTTTGTCCTTTTGGTTATAATGTTATATAATGTAAATTTACATTAAAATCATTAAAAAAATAGTTTATAATTCATCTAAATTAAATTTATCTCTAATATTTGATTTCAAAAATTTATCATTAAAAATAATCTCATTCATGTGGATTTTATTGGTCTAAAATTTATTAATCTCTAATATTTGTTTTAAGATGTATAGTTTATCATTAAAAAAATAAAATTACACGTAGATTAAATTGATTTAAATTTTAGTTATCACTAATATTTGATTTAAGACTAAAATTTATCATTAAAAAAATTATATCATACAGATAGACTCAAAAAATAAATAAATTAAATTTATATTTAAATCATTAAAATTAAATTTTAAAAAACCGCAAATCATAACAAACTCTCTACATCATCACGTTAAAAAAAAAAACTCTACATAATTTTGATATCTAAATCTAAAAAGATATTTTTGAAAAAAAAAACATAGTTTTGATATCTAAATTTTCTAAATTAAATCTCTCATTTTTTTTAATAAGATAAGTCCTCTGTCCTTTCTGCTTTATTATTATTATTTTTTAGAAAATTTGTTTGCACCATTACCATATTTTTATTTTTGTTTAATTAATAGCAACATTGTCCCACATATTGAAGTTCTCATTTTTGTAATTTTTTCTCTGTGCACCTCGGATTCACTATCGAAGAAGTGAATATTGAGAGAAGACTATTGCTTTTAGGTTAAAAAAATTTGTCAATGTTCAATCAATTTAGAGGTTGGCAGAGAGACAAAGAAGAGGGTGTATGTTTTATGCTTTTGTATTTTTTTTTTCACTTTTATAAGTTTTATAAATACATACTAATGAGTTTAAAAGTTTATAATAATTTATTATTTATTTAGTTTTAAAAATTATTTTCTCTTTTCAATTCTATTGTAATTACACAATAATTCTTGTTTTAAAAAATTTTGAAATAAACTTTAAAATCAACCCGACCATCGTTGTAATTCTACAAAAAGAGAATAAGTTTAGGTTTATATTGCATAAAAGAATAATAATATTTTGATTTAAATTAAAATTTGAAAAAAAAAATTGAAACTAGGAACATAATCAAATACTCTTTTTATAATCTTTTTTCAATGAAGAAATTTTTTTATACAAAAACATATATGAAAAAAATATGTGTAAAGAGGATAATCAAATAATCTAATTCAAAATAAATACAATATAGAAAAATATTAGTGTAGTCAAATAATCCAAAAAAAAAAGAAGGATTATCACAATTTTTTCTAATATTAGTTTATATTAAGTTTAAAATTAAGAAGATAATCAAGTCTAAAATAATTAACTTAGAGACAGTTATAATGAAATTTATAACCAGTTAAAATTATTATTTTTTTGTTTAGTTTAAGGTTTAAAACTAATAGGGTGATTAAGTCCTCCAATTAATTTGTTTTAAAATCAGAAAAGATTATCACAATTTTAAAGAAAAATGCTTTAAATCAAAGTTTGAAAATAAGATGATAGATTAACTAAAAGACGATTATCCCTTAAAAAAGTTTTTTTTTTTTTTTTTTTTTTTTTTTTTTTTTTTTTTTTTGTACGTAGAGAAGATTATTACGATATATATATATATAGAAGACGATTATCCCTTAAAAAAGTGTTTTTTTTTTGTTTGTATGTAGAGAAGATTATTACGATATATATATATATATATATATTGGAAAATCAAATTTTTTTTAAATATATTTTTTAGTTTAGATAAAAGTTTGAAATTAAGGAATATCAGATCACTAAAATAATAATAATAATAATAATGATTATAGTTAATTTACTAAGGAAGATTTGAATTAGAAGTTATTAGTTTTTAACACAAATAGATTATAAATTCTAAAATTGAATCCTCTTCGATTTTCTTATAATTGATTTTTTTCCATTGTTTGAATAGTTTAAAATTTAAATGAAAATCTCTTCATGATTATACTAATCGGGTGACATCTATAGATTCACAATAAATTCTAATAAAAAAACAAAAGTCTATCAATAGATCTCTTGAGTAAACAATTACATATTATTCTTAAAAATATATTCAGATATTTATTTTATTTAACATATAATAATGTACTAATATTTTTCTTCAAAATTTATGGATATATGGAGTAATTTTATTTTCATAGTAGAAATTAAATCATTTGTAACCGTTTTTAATTTATCTTTTATTTTAAAATCTTGATTATTATTGTCTTCTAATCATTTTTAGATTTATTTTTAATTTTTACGTCAATTTTTAATTCTTTTTTATCAACCATCATATTAATTGATTCAAAAGTTTGACCCCTTAATTTTATTTTAAGTATAAGGATTAAATCATTTGCACATGCTTATATTATATTTGATTTTAATTTTTAATTTTTATGGTTTTTAAATTTATTTTTTAATCTTCACATTTATTCATTTGAGCTTCTATTTTTTTTTTTATTCAATTCTCTTTTTTAAGTTTTACATAATATATGCAACCCACTTAGTAACAAACTAGTCTAAATAAATATTAGCAACATTTTTCATTAATTTGAGTGGTATTTCATTTTCTCATCTACATCTATTTTCTTCTACTTATTCAAGAATATAATTAAATAATAACCTTTTTGCTGCTTTTTAGTAGGATTTTGAGATAATTAAAAAAAAATGCTGATGTTATTTTGAGTTTGTTTTAAATGAAATCAATTGAAAATAATTATATCAATTACTAAGAAAATGTCTAAGTTGATTCACTTTAGGAATATATATATATTTGAGATTCAACAAAATCTAATTTAGAAATTAAAATATATATTTAAATTAATTAAATTATACTCAAATATATTGTTTAAATTGATACCATTATCTATTTAGGATTTTAATTGATAGAACTCAAAATTTATTAGAGTATAAATTTATTTCCAAAAAAAAATTAGAGTATAAATTTATTTCCAAAATAATTGTTTTTTTATAGTAAATAATGTAATGTAGCGGAAAATTTACATGATTTTTAACTGTCTTTGGTATTAATGTCTATACTTATTTTAAAACAATAATGAAGAGAAATTTTAAAATTAATCTTGATAATGATAAAAGAATGGTGAAACATGATTAATTATCATTCTTTTAATTATATTAAATTAATTAATAAAAATTAACACTCAACGCTAAAAATGAGTATTTAATGAAAAAATTGAGATTAAAAGTGTAAATCTTGAAATCTAGAGAATACATTAAAACAAAATCCAAATTTTAGGGATAAAATAGTGACAATTTGTAAGTTAGAGACAAAATCAAAATAAAACTCAAAACTTAAAAGAACTAAAATTTAAGATTGTGAATTCTATGGACCAAATTAAAACTATATTCAAAATATAGGGACAAAAAGGTGCTTTTTTATTATTTTTATTTTTTAATGTAATGTAACACGTATTTCGATGAATTTAGAAAATGAGAAGATAAAATAATAATGTATCACGCAGTGATAATGTTCAATACTACAAGGAAATTAAAAGAACGAGAATAAGTTTTTATAGTCTTCCTAAGTAGTCTTCAGTACTATGATACCTTACCAAGAAAATCTTAAGAATACAGCAAAATAAACTTGAATTTTTTTTTCCCTCTTATTTACTTTGCTTTGCCTTAAAAGTGACCAAAGGACCAATAAGTTTAGGGTGTTAATAAAGGCATCTAGAATTTGCCCTTAATTGTGGCATTTCGTCACACTTCGTATGCTTACTATTTATTATTGTCCTTTGCTTGCAGTCAAATGGTCCAAGTCATTTATTACGTATTTAATGTCAAGTCGAATTTTGACTTGGTTCATTCTTCCCTCGATTGTTTAATATGTCAGTGACTTATTCGATATTAGCTAGTTTAGATCCTAAAATCAATCCATTTTAGTACGTTTGTTTAATTATATATTATGAATGTATGAATTAAATAATTTATCTATTGTATGCATATCGTATGTCATGTAGCCTTAAAATGTAACACCCCGCACATTTTTTTTATATATAATAATGTAATTTCAGTAATGTTATTATTTGGTAATTCAATAATTGCTTAGTTGGAGGGCATTTTTGGAATTTTGGATCTCAAGTATAAATGCGGGAATTTAAGTTTGGTGGAAAATTATTCAATTTTGAATTTCAATGTGAAAGTTATGGCAGAAATTAATTTTCCTTTCAAAACGGAAAGAATTTATTATAATTATACCTTCCTTTTTAGTTATTACATTTATTATTATTATTTTTTTTTAAAACCCCTCCACCAACCCTTCTCTTTCTTCTTCTATCGCACCGCCACGGCAACACCACCATCCCAATTTTTCTTTCTTCTCCCTCTTTCGCGACAGCGAGCATCTGGTTCAGCAACGTTCCTTCCTAAGTCGACTCAACTCCTTTCAGTCTGTTCGGGCACGAAGCAGTCGCTGCCACTCGCATCACGAGAATCTAGCCGCGGTCTTCTGATCGTCGACACCCGCACGACCGTATCACTCGCCAACCCCCGCTGGTTCTCCGTGGATTTGCAGCGTACGTCGCCCCAGAGTCTCAAGATCCATAATCACTCGCGGCCAAAGATTCTGAAGATTCACAACCCAACGCCATGGTCGCTCAGCCGTCAGCTCACGCAAGGCGTGCTTCGGAATCCATCGTTTGCTCGTCGGTTTTGTGCTTAACCAACAGTAAGGGTCGTCGGAACTTGTTTATTTGGGTAAGCATTTATGCCATTTTTTTTTAATTGGATTTATTGGCTAAGGCGCTTTCTAGCTCAATCCTATTAAACAGTATATTTGTTTGGGCTTTAAAAATAAAGTTTGCGCAGAAGCTTTTTGAAGGGTTAAAAATGTGCTGTCAAGAGGGCTTTGTTTATGGCTTTTCGACAAGCTTTTGGGTAAAGATTATTAGCAAATTATTTTAGCGTTAATTTGAGGTTATGGAACTAAGCTCTTATTAATTGCAATTTGGATATATGTTTAGGCCTTAATTCCAAGCATCATACTAAGCTTAGGAGGCAAGATTAATTTGCTTTTCGCTTAGACATAATTTTGACTTCGAAGTAAGTAATCTTACCACTGGAACTGCCCACGGGCCAGGCTTTAGTTGTATGCTAGCATGGTGAGTGTATGTTATGGTAAATTGTTAGCATGTTGATTGATAGTATGACTTGAATCAAAGTATGTTCTGGCACGAGTTCTGACTTGTTTAAATACACACCTAAGAACTTGATTGTTAGTATGTGATGGTATGTGTTTTCATATGTCAACGTCTGATCTGCTGGTGTTAAGGCATACTTGTATGTTGTAGAATTATGATGTAAGGTTTACATGAATGTTGTATAATATGTTGTTGAGGATTATGTGTATGTGATGGAGCCATGGTACCAAGGATTTCATGTATGTTTTAGAATTGTACGGTGTTGATTTTTTGAACGTTGAGATTGTGTGAATATCCTCATTGATTAGTTAGATGCTCACTAGTTTTGTGTTTCCTTCGGGATTCACCAGTTTTGTGTTTCCTCCTAGATTCACCAATTTTGTATTTCCTTCGGGATTCACCAGTTTTGTGGGCATACTTAACTACAATAGGATAGGATTCAGTCTCTTGTCTGTTTCATGTGTTTATGTGCCATAGGTGGGTATCTAGAGGACATAGATGCCTAGCCTGACCCCAGTGGTAGGGTTACTTACTGAGTATTTCATACTCATCATTTCTTATATTGATGTTTCAGGAAAAGGTAAAGATACACCGGCGATGGCGCAGCGGAATTCGTGATCGTGACACTAGGACTAGGCTTTTTCACTTCCGCACCTTGAAATTTGAGTCCTTATTTTCTTTTTAATATTTAGTTTTACTGTTTAAAATTTATTACTAAGGATTATTTTTTTTATATACTTTTGTTAGTCTTTAAGAATTTTGGGTACTCTATTATTTGTTTTAACAATTGCATTTAATAAATGTCTTTTGAACTTCTCTTGTTTAATTAGCATTTATTTCAAATAACTGAGCATCGTTTTAAATTCTTTGCATGCATTTATTTTAGTAACGGCCTTACCTAAGTCTTAGGGGGTCGGGTCGTTACTGTTGGTATAAGATCCCATGTTTTGGGTTATATAGCCTGACTTACTATGTAAGTCTAGATTGTCCTTGTGGCCCATGAACGGATTCCTCGTCATCGCCAGGTACATCTTATCAATTACAAGTTTTATGATAGTTGTGCATTAAAGTATTTAGCTTAAATGCACCAGTTATGTTCTAATGCTAGGTCAGTGACTCGTTAGAAGTTATTATAAGAGGATTATCAGGTACGACACTACAAAAGAAGAAAAGTAAAATAGAGTAAATTATGAGGTCACTTGGTACTAGTTAATCTCATGGAAATTATGTTAGGAACGAACAAATATATGCCTTAATTCAGAGATGCTAAAGTTTGATGAAACTATGTAGAGTTATGACAATTTAGGAATGAAGGTATTTAAATGTTTAAGCCAATGAATAAAATTGTCGAGACAAGAATTGATCAAAGACTAATGTTATGTTTTTGTGTTGGATAGTGCAATCGGTGGTAGCATAAATCCACAGGCCAGTACTCAAGTATAAGGTTAAAAGTTGTTTTATGAATAAGGAGGAAAAGAAAAATAGTCTATAAATTTATTGAAGGTTTTGAGGTATTAAGAACCCAACATTTCGAGAAGAATTTTAGAAAGCATTCATAAGTCATAATCATTTGAGTAATACTAAGACTTGATGGAGTAGGCAAAGTATATGTGATGATATGAAGAATTCTTTTGGAATATCTAGTTAAGTTGATATCATTAAAGAAAGTCAAAATAGTTAGGCATGAGTTTGGACTTAAAGGGGATAAAAACAAGGTGTTATTTTTTTGGGTTGAAGGATTATTTTAGAGTACCTAGATTAAATTCATAGCGTTATTGTGATGAGGAGATCCAAGTTGGGAAAATTTGAACAAAAAAAAGTCTTTCGAAGTCTAAAAGCATGAAAATTGGCAAAGGAGAATTCTACAAGATGGAAATTCTTAGTGAGAGATATAAGATTTATGGAGGAGTTAAGTAAAATATAATTTAGTAAAGAGATTATGTTCCAATTGGACAGTGGAAAAAAAAGTGTCTTGAATTTAGTGGTTTAATCAAAGATAAGTTGTAATAGGAGGGAGCAAAGTATCCAAAGGAAGGTTTACTTTGGAAAGAGAAAAGGAATTTTACATGGTGTTCGAAAACTCCTAGTTAAGTAATGGTTTGAAGCGCTTGATAAGAGGGGTTACAAGCGTATTTGTTTGATGTAAAAGAAGATACTTCAATTATCATAGTGAACTTTAGACAATATTGTTAGATGGAAAGATGCTTTAGGTAGGTGATTGGCATGTACTTTGTTTTAACACCAAGAATCTGTTACCAAAATAGAAGCTTGAGAAGCGGATAAAGTTAAAATGGAGTTCTATAGTAACAGTAGGATGCATGCAGCAAACTATGACATGTAGTTGAGGCTTCATTAGTTATGAGTAAATCATTGAGGCCATAGTAAGATTTAAGGGCATTTTGAGTTATGTGGTTGCTAGTTGGAATATGAAACTAGAAACACATCAAGTATTGGATTGAGACAAGAAAATAATCCAACTCGAGGCTAGACAATAAATAGTATATGCACAAAAGTAAGTAAGTTGGATCTTCCAATATAACCATTGGTGTAAGGGATAGACTTGGCAATAAAGTTGAGTTGATAGTAAGAAGTTACTAAAAGTGGGTTTGGAGTATTACAAGATAGTATGTATTCTCTTGCATGGGCAATGAGTTAACTAGCTTTAAGTAGTACGAGTAATCCAAGCTAGGACTTATGAATCAAGAAGGTTTTATCGTTAAAAAAAAATGACTTCAAGGATCAATTATGGTTATTACGAGGTTATGAAAATGTATTATCAATTGACTTATGCTTTAGCATCCAGGGACTTTAAAACCTCATTTTCGGGGAAAATTTCGGACTCGTTCGCAGCGGGGTCTAAGTAATGATATATGATTGTTTCAAGCCTAAAGAATAATATGAGGATGACTCAAGCAAGTTTTATAGCCCATGACAACATAGAGCCTCATAATGAGTTTCTCACGAATGTGAGACTTAATTAGACAGAGTTATTCTCAGACATGTAGACCCTAGGAAAGACATCACAGTTGGTGCTTCTAGAGTAGAAGCAGTTTTCAGTTGACTAGATTTATTCTGGTACGTATCTTCAGATGACGCATTATAAAGCATGACCAGTTTCTTCACTGCACATATGAAGTTTTCCCAGTGACAAAATGGTAAGTTCAAATGTATGTTTTTAGTCTTAACTCTATGACCGTTTTCACAGGTCTCAGCTCGGACGTGTAGAAGTGTTGCTGATTTTCAACATCTTAAGTTTCATAGTTATTTATGGAAGGGGTTGTTACACCTCTTTTGGTACTAGTTTTAGCTATGTCAAACGATGACCCTCGTTTTGCATCTAGTTTTTTTTAAGAGTCTTCAGTTAGCATTGGGTACTTGATTGGATTTTGGTACAATTTTTTCACCCATAGACTGATGGTCAAATAGAATGTCTGAATCAGATATTGGAAGATATGTTGTGCGCTTGTGCACTAGAGTTTTCAGGGAGTTGGGACTCTCACCTGCATTTAATGGAATTCGCATATAATAATAGCTATCAGCTTACCACTGGCACATTACCATTTGAGGCCCTATATGGAAAGAGTTGCAAGTCTCCAGTATGCTAGGGTGAGGTTGGTGAGAGGAAGTTATTAGGACTTGAATTGGTGTAGACCACGAATGAGGCATTACAGAAGATCAGGGCTCGTATGCAACCATCTCAGAGTAGACAGAAAAGCTATGTCGATGTAGGACGTAAGGACTTGGAATTTGAGATTGGTGTGAAAGTGTTCTTAAAAGTGGCACCCATGAAAGGTATTATGATGTTTGGCAGGAAAGGGAAGCTGAGTCTGAGTTTCATTGGGCCTTTCGAGGTCTTGGAGTAAATTGGCCCCGTAGTTTACCGATTAGCATTGCCTCCATCACTTTCTTTAGTTCATAATGTCTTACATGTTTCAATGCTGAGAAAGTATGTAACAGATCCATCCCATGTAGTTGACTTTGAGCCATTGTGATTAAATGGCAACTTGAGTTATGAAGAGAGGCCTATGCAGATTCTCACTAGAGAGGTGAAGATGTTAGGCAATAGGGAAATAGCAGTTGTAAAGATTTTGTGGCAGAATACCAGTTTGAGGAGGCCACCTGGGAGCGAGAGGATGAGATGAAATCCCAGTACCCAGAGTTTTTTTTTTTTCAAGAATGAACTTTCGAGAGCGAAGGTTCCTTGAGGAGGGAAGAATGTAACACCCCGCACATTTTTTTTATATAATAATGTAATTTCAGTAACGTTATTATTTGGTAATTCAATAATTGCTTAGTCGGAGGGCATTTTTGGAATCTTGGATCTCAAGTATAAATGTGGGAATTTAAGTTTGGCGGAAAATTATTCAATTTTGAATTTCAATGTGAAAGTTATGGCAGAAATTAATTTTCCTTTCGAAACGAAAAGAATTTATTATAATTATATCTTCCTTTTTAGTTATTACATTTATTATTATTATTTTTTTAAACCTCTACCAACCCTTCTCCTTCTTCTTCCTCGCACTGCATGACAACACCACCATCCCCAATTTTTCTTTCTTCTTTCCCCCCCAATTGCACGCCGCCTCCGTCCACACGAGATCAGCCGCATCTCTGATCGTCGAACCCCGATGGTATCGCTCGCCAACCGCGCTGGTCTCCATGGATTGCAGGTCGTCGCCCAGAGTCTCGAGATTCCATAGTCACTAGCGCCCAGATCTGAAGATTCACAACCCGACAGCCAGGTCGCTCGTCGTCAGTCACGCAAGGGTGCTTCGAATCCATCGTTTCTCGTGGTTTGTGCTGCCAACAGTAAGGGTCGTCGGAAGTTATGGATTTGGGTAAGATTATGCCATTTTTTTTAATTGGATTTATTGGCTAATGGTGTTCTGCTTCAATCTATTGACACATTTGTTTGGGCTTTAAAAATCAAGTTTTAGAGAAGCTTTGAAGTTAAAAGTGTGGTTTCAAGAGGATTTGGTTGTGATTTTGACAAGCTTTTGGGTAAGATTATTGGAAATTATTTGGTTAATTTGGTTATTAGAACTAAGCTCTTTTATTAATTGCAATTTGGATTATGTTTAGGCCTAATTCAAGATCCATCTAAGCTAGGAGGAAGATTAATTTGCTTGTCACTTAGACATAATTTTGACTTCGAGGTAAGTAATCTTACCATTGGAACTGCCCACGGGCCAGGCTTTAGTTGTATGCTAGCATGGTGAGTGTATGTTATGGTAAATTGTTAGCATGTTGATTGATAATATGACCTGAATCAAAGTATGTTTTGGCACGAGTTCTGAATTGTTTAAATACACACCTAAGCACTTGATTGTTAGTATGTGATGGTATGTGTTTTCATATGTCGACGTCTGATCTGCTGGTGTTGAGGTATACTTGTATGTTGTAGAATTATGATGTAAGATTTACATGAATGTTGTATAATATGTTGTTGAGGATTATGTGTATGTGATGGAGCCATGGTACTAAGGATTTCATGTATTTTTTAGAATTATACGGTGTTGATTCTTTGAACGTTGAGACTGTGTGAATATCCTCATTGATTAGTTAGATGCTCACCAGTTTTGTGTTTCCTTCGGGATTCACCAATTTGTGTTTCCTTTGAGATTCACCAGTTTTGTGTTTCCTTCGGGATTCACTAGTTTTGTGTTTCCTTCGGGATTCACCAGCTTGTGTTTCCTTCGGGATTCACTAGTTTGTATTTCTTTCGGGATTCACCAGTATGTGTTTCCTTAGGGATTCACCAGTTTGTGTTTCCTTCGGGATTCATCAGTTTTGTGTTTCCTTCGGGATTCACCAGTTTTGTGTTCCTCCAGGATTCACCAGTTTTGTATTTCCTTCGGGATTCACCAGTTTTGTGGGCCTAATTAACTACAATAGGATAAGACTCAGTCTCTTGTCAGTTTCATGTGTTTATGTGCCATTGGTGGGTATCTAGAGGACATAGATGCCTAGCCTGACCCCAGTGGTGGGGTTACTTACTGAGTATTTCATACTCATCCTTTCTTATGTTGATGTTTCAGGAAAAGGTAAAGATACACCGGCGATGGCGCAGCGGAATTCGTGATCGTATCACTGGGACTAGACTTTTTCGCTTCCCCACCTTGAAATTTGAGTCCTTATTTTCCTCTTAATATTTAGTTTTACTGTTTAAAATTTATTACTAAGGATTATTTTTTTTATATACTTTTGTTAGTCTTTAAGAATTTTGGGACCCTATTATTTGTTTTAATAATTGCATTTAATAAATGTCTTTTGAACTTCTCTTGTTTAATTAGCATTTATTTCAAATAACTGAGTGTCGTTTTAAATTCTGTGCATGCATTTATTTTAGTAACGACCTTACCTAAGTCCTAGGGGGTCGGGTCGTTACATAAAATCTCACCATAAGATACCAGTATATTATAAGTGTGATAATGTATAGTGTACATGTGTAGGATTTCATGTTTTTTTTTTTTTTTTTTAAATATAAGTTGTTATATTAATTCATGGAATGAATGTTTATATAATTGTTATATAAAAGCATGTTATGGATGCAAAGTATGTCTATTATTTTGTAAGTTGTTATAAAATTGGATTAGACATTAAAATCCATAACAAAAATAAAAGCATACTCGCATAGGTTAACCACCTGTTTTAATAGTTAAAATAGGTCAATATCTTGTAAAATACAGTTACAAACTCAACCGGTATATAATCTTGTCTAATGCTGGGGGTACTTAAGTTGACAGTCTACGGAACATCTCCTACCTGGGGATTATTGCTGAATAATTGAGTGTTAACCAATTTTATGAGCACACATGAACGGTTTGAGGTGTTAAAATTGGTTTTTCACCTAGACATCGTAGTTTAAATTCAATTATAAACGTTATACTTAGATAAACCACATAAACTTAGGTTGTTTAATTAGTCGAAACAGTCCTAAGTAAAGATTCACCTAAAAACAAATAGAACACTTCAGTGGAAGATTAATAAATATAGGATATGTTGTTTTAGCTCTCATATCCCTAAGAGTTCACACCGAGAGATCCATGTAACGCTTGTGTCACCTTGGAAGTGACTTCTATTCGGAAAGGGTTTGCATGAGTCAATAGCAAGGTGAATAGGGGAAGTAGTTCGTAGTAAGTGGGTGAAGGATGTGTGTCAACATATCATGCGGTCTCTTCCGTTAGTTTGGACCGTGAGATTCATATGTTGCGCTTGCTTGCCTTTTTAAGTCGGCATTAGCTAGTCGCTAACCACGGCTATCCTCTCAGAGGGTTGTAACATAGGATTCATAACAACTCAAACTCCAAAAATGGATAGGATTTCTTAGGTTATTTCCCAACTTTGACTCTTCAATTCAGTAGCATCGTTGGGGTCGCTAATCTCTGAAATTTGAAAATGGAGGGTTACACTTACATAATTAATAAGTGTTAGTAAGTTCTTGACCGAAAACGATAGCTAAATGATTATCAGAATATGAGTTATTCTGGAAATAGTATTTAATCAAGAATGTCTTGTTTTTGTGAAAGAGTATTTGACTGTCCCTCGGTAGCACTTATTCTGATTCATTATAATATCGTTGCAAATAAAATAATGCAATTTGGATACATTATTACTTTGATAAAATTTGATTGGGTTTAGAAGCAATTCACTAATTAGAATTTGTTTATAATTTCAGTATGTTGAATTCTTCAAATTTACTCGCTTTCGATACTTTTAACGGTAAGTCAACATGGAAATCGCTAGCAGTTGATGATTTAGACTATGTTTTAACAGAGAAATATCCTTTATCTCCCAATTCTGCTACTGACCAGAAGACACAACAAAGTAAATATGATTTACTTGTTATTGAGACATGCTGGGGTGGAAAATGGTAAGTTAACCTGGATAATGGATCCAGGAGTAGCTAATCGTATCTGTACTTTTGCTCAGGAAACTAGTTCCTAGAGACAACTTATAAAAGGCATATCAACCTTTAAGGTAAGGACCGGAGAGGTTGTTTTAGCTAAAGCAATGAGAGATATAAAGTTATTTATTGGAGATAGACATATTTTACTTCAAAATGTTTATTACGTTCCTTCTATGAAAAGGAATTTAATTTCTATCTCATATTTGCTAGAACAAAATTACAAAGTTTTTTTTTTTAATATAAAGAAATGTTCATTATCTCACAAAGGTAATATAGTATGTAGATCTAGAGAATAACTTACATGTGTTAAAACCGACTGAGGTAAAAGCCGTCTTGAATATAGTGATGTTTAAAACAACTGAAACTCATCATAAGAAAAGAAAAATTTCTCCAAATGCCTATCTTTGGCACCTAAGACTAGGTCACATTAATATCAATAGGATTGAGAGATTAGTTAAGAGTGGACTTCTAAACTAGTTAGAATATAGCTCTTTACCACCATGTGAATCTTGTTTTGAGGGTAAGATGGCCAAAAGATCTTTTACTGGAAAAGGTCTTAGAGCCAAAGAACCCTTAGAGCTAGTACATTCAAACCTTTGTGGTCCGATGAATGTTAAAGCAAGAGGAAGGTATGAATATTTCATCAACTTCATCGATGATTATTCAAGGTATGGCTACATTTACCTAATGCATCATAAGTCCGATACAATTGAAAAATTCAAGGAATATAAGGCAGAAGTTGGAACCAATTAGGTAAACAGATTAGAATACTTTGATCAGATCGAGGTGGTGAGTACGTGGACTTAAAATTCTATGACTATTTAATAGAACACGGAATTCAGTCACAACTCATAGCACCTAGCACACCTCAACAAAATGGTATTGTTGAAAAGAGAAATAAAACCATGTTGGACATGATTCGTTCTATGATGAGTTATGCTCAGTTGCCAAGTTCTGTTTTGGTCACGCAGTAAGGACTGCGGTGTATATATTGAATATAGTTATCTCATAAAGTGTTTCAGAAACACCTTACAAGTTATGGAGAGGATATAAAGATAGTTTATGTCACTTTAGGATTTGAGGATGCTCAACACATGTGTTGGTGCAAAATGCAAAGAAGCTGGAAAGTCGTTCAAAGGTATGTCTATTTGTAGACTATCTCAAAGAGACAAAAGGTGGTTATTTTTATGATCCTCGGGAAGATAAAGTATTTGTGTTGACAAATACAATATTTCTAAAGAAAGACCACATTAAAAATCATCAACCTCGCAGTAAGCTAGTATTAAATAAGATAACCAGAGAAACTACAGATAGATCAACAAGAGTTGTTAATGGAATTGGTACTTCATTAAGGAAATCAGATTCGAGATTTCCATGAGCAGCGGAAATAAGAACATTCCAAATCACAATCATGAATGAACATCACATATTACAATCATCCACATAAGCGGTTATACAATTAATACAGAAATTACAGCATGAATAACTCAAATGAACAAAGAGAAAACTCTACGAACATTTAAAGATGCGTCTCCACGCTCTTTTGCGCACGACCGCTCGAACAACAGTAACCTCAAACGCTCAATCTACATGATCGTAACACAGCATAAACACTTCGTGCTCGTCCTCAACGATTGCCTCGACCACGAACTCCTCAACAACAGCACGAACGACCTCCACAGCACCTCGACGGCATCGAGTTGAGTATGACACCACCAACAAGGCTACCTTGGTATTCTTGGTGTGAGAATCCAGAGGGTGGGCTGTCACACCCCACACCAGATTACCCTCCTAACCTGGACGGAATAGTGACTGCAGTAGTTACCAACCCTTTTACTGGCACTTACTGTCTATTTTACTTGTTAACTAATACTCAAACCCTGAATACATATATATTAACTCAGAACTTAATACATTTACACTAGTCACTAGAGGGTTCCGTAACATCGATTATACATGGATATTACCACGTAGTGAGCCCCATCAAGAATACTAGTCACTAGACAGACACATGTGTACTAGCTAATACAGATCTTCAATTACGCTTCCCTCAACCTATTTCTTTGAGTGGCAGAGTAGCAGCAGAAAAGTCTTCTGGGAATTGACCGCTACCTGGAAAAGAAAACATTTGAAAACGTAAGCTAGAAGCTCAGTGAGTAACTTAATAAAACGTAAATCTCATACTTAAACTGAAAGCTTGAAAACATAATGCTGGAACTTAAAGTATACCAAGTAGACGTGTACTTAAAACCTTTTAAACCAATGTATCTGAAACCTGAATCTTAGTTAAGAATGAACATTCACTGCTCTAATTCCCAACGTCAAGCCATGGCCAGATGAGACCTCTACTTCAACCTGTTCACACTAAACTATGGCTAGAAGAGTTCCCTACGTCGATCTCTTTAAATATACCGATGGCATCTCAAGCGAAAACCCTAAGACATAAATGTTGATAACAACTTTTATACATCAATAATCATCATTACATCCTGGTTGAGAACGAGCATACACCACTCTAGCTCTCACTTTCTATTATCGGCCAAAAGACCTATACCTTGGCCTCTCATTCAGACCTGCCTACATACACACGGAGTTTTTTACGTACCGCCAACACCTTAGGTACATCTATTCAGATACCTTCCCTACCAGTATACCTACTCATTTTGTTTAGAAATACCAACGCATGTACTTTGGCAACTTTAGGTATTTAAAACATAGTATGTCGAGCTTCATTCAACCTTAGTTTTAACCCTAACGCATGCTTCATATTTTGTGAAATAAGTTGGATTAAAACATATTACACTAGCTTGTAAAACCACTAGCATGTGTTAGACATGAAAAACATACTTGGAAAACTCATACATTAGTAAACATCAAGTGTTGATAAACACTCACAAGCATTAGAAATTTCAAACTATCTTTCTAGCCTAGAAGATTATATGATTGCCTTTATCCTTAGTTGAGAGTGAACTAATAGTTCTAACCCTCAACGTCAATCTTAGTCGGGGAGAACTCTTTTGCTCAATCCCTCGACATCGTATTACCTACGTCTACGTGGTTATAACTGAGTACCGTCGTACCTTATGTACCTGACTAGGATACCTTCTCATTGTCCTTCAGTATCCTCAGGTACTTGATCAGGATACCTTTTCATCGTCCTTCAGTATCCTTAGGTACTTGACTAGGATACCTTCTCATTGTTCTTCAGTATCCTTAGGTACTTCTGCTCAGATACCTTCTCAAACGTCCTTCAGTGTTGAGCTATTATGATACCTTCTCATATGTCCTTCGGTATCAATTTGATCGGATACCTTCTCAAAAGTCCTTCGGTATCAAATTGGCTAGGTACCTTCTCAAGTGTCCTTCGATACCTAATTGGTGAGATACCTTCTCAACGTCGTTCGGTATCAAATGTGTATTTTGTAACAACAAATTAAGTTCCGTAGCCTAGTATTACACAAGAGCTATTCCATTGTCACTCATTTACACAAGAATTCGTTCTCCCGTAACCTTCCTTTGGAAAGCATATATCAAATCAGAACATAGCTTTTGTAACGGTTACACAACATACCTTGGCCTGTGCTATACACATACAATTCGGGAGATATGCATTGAATTATTCTTCAACAATTTGTTGCTTGAAGAAGTGTAAATACATTGTTAATGTCACTGTGCTTTACTTGATCATATATGCGTGAATATTTAAAAACATAAAGTTTACTTAGTCACTCACAGTTCGTTGGCCTCTTAACGTGTTATACGCCTCTTCTAGCTCTTCTTTGCCTGAAAGAATATAATCCCCAGTTAAACTACTTAGAATTATTAGCAAAATACCTCAAATAGTTCATTTACTAATGGAACTTTTATCAACAAAAACAGTATTTCTAGCGAGAAAATCATCATGAGCGAGATCACCCACATGAGCGAGACCACCCTTATGAGTGAGATTTACCATTCCTAGCGAGATTTATCATTCCCAGCGAGATTTGGCACTTTCCAGCGAGAATTAACGCAAAACCAGCTCTGTCTCTTATACACATCTAGATGTGTATAAGAGACAGGTTCAGACTTGGTATGAGGCAGACAAAGAAGGAAACATCGATCACATACACGACTGAGCAAGTGGGAGATGGTGGAGACCTGTCTCTTATACACATCTAGATGTGTATAAGAGACAGACCTTGGTATTCTCTGTGTGAGAATCCAGAGGGTGGGCTCTGTTCAGACTTGGTATGAGGCAGACAAAGGAGGAAACACCGATCGTGTACACGACTGGGCAAGTGGGAGATGGCGAAGACCTATCGTATAGGTCCTGTCTCTTATACACATCTAGATGTGTATAAGAGACAGAGTATTCTCAGTGTAAGAATCCAGAGGGTGGGCTCTGTTCGGACTTGGAATGAGGCAGACAAAGAAGGAAACACCGATCGTGTACACGACTGGGCAAGTGGGAGATGACGAAGACCTATCATATAGCTGTCTCTTATACACATCTAGATGTGTATAAGAGACAGGGGCTCTATTCGGACTTGGTATGAGGCAGACAAAGAAGGAAACACCGATCGTGTACACGACTAGGTGAGTGGGAGATGACGAAGACCTATCGCATAGGTCGATGCCCAATCATTTAGTTAAAGCTAAGCGATCGTCTAACAAAAGCTATGCGATCATTTAGCTTATCGTTTAGCTCGATCTGTCACCTACAGACACTACACGATCGTTTACTTTGAGCAAGCATCGTCTAGCAAGATCTATGCGATCGTTTAGTAAATACTGTACGATCGTTTAGCTCACCAATGCACGATCGCTTAGCTTGCCCAACCTGTCATTTAGTAAATATGTATTTACTTGACGACTACCATGAGATCCTTTGCCAAGAGAGAAATCTCAAAAAACTTTTTATGAAAATTTTCAACAGTTTGTAAAACTCATTAAAATTAGGAAAAACATTTTCCTTTTATCTCAAGGTTACCATGAATCCAATAACTACCCATTCAATTGGTTATTAGAGAAAAAGAATTAATTATCCAATAATTTATATTATTATAAATATAAATGATAACCAACTTATCATACTATATTTATAACCTATAGTTTTAATATTTCATCTCATGAAACATATAAACCATGGTTCTTTTTCTATTCCATGGTACTTAATGTAAATCTCATTTACATCAATCCTCCACTATATGTATCTCATACATCAAACCGATTATATCATATATAATCAAAATACCTCTTGTCAATTTGAACATTCCAAATCAACAACAAGGACTGATCTTCAACTGAATCCATTGAGCTACCAAGGGGACCTTATGGACCTGTAGCTCGAAGCTCCAACGGTACGTGAATAACTAACTAAACTCTTTAGTCACGGGATCCACCATCCGTTAACTGCCATACACTCCACTAAAGACTGACAACTGAACTCTCCTTATCACAGATATATTATGTGTCCATCTTAACCAATCAACAGTGCGACAACCCTTTACAGATCACTCGTAAGTACAACTGGGCCAATAATCGTTATGCCCCTGTAGTTACATCTGTATCCTTAAGTACCACTGATCCCTCTAATGAACATAAGTCATAGTTCTACTATGACTGAGTCTTCTCTTCCAAAGAGAAGTTGTGGCCACTATGTTCAAGCCCCGGAATCAATCCTTAAGGGAGAAATCTCTCTACTTATCCCTGCTTTGGGAAAGGAATGAATTCCATCTCGTGGATTGAGTTCCTAGCTCCCAAATCAGACAAGTCCCCAAAAAAGTAGGCATGTTGATTTAGAAATCTGGCCACTCTCACCCATATTAATCAAAGGACCGCCCTCAAAGGCAAGAGTTCCCAAAACACTCAGGATTGAGGTTGTGTCACTTATGGTCGTTTAGGTGAGATGCAAGTCTCTAGTATCAATGGCGTTATATACAGAGTCTAGTTATCTCGTGGTTCAGGTCTTATACAAACTCTTTGTATAGAACACCCTCACTCGCACGTCTCCACATGAATGGTCAGGATCAACCATCTGTAGTAGTTTACAACAGTTACAAACCTCTACAAAGCGGGTCGTATCCGTAGTGTCACCAGGATCAGGCATCCCACCTTAATCCTTATACTACATATCTATTTAGGTTATTACTCAAGGCATGATCCACTTGTATATCATATATACATGCTTAAGTTCACATAAGATAACCAAGGAGCTTTGTTTATTGGATATGAGTAAATGCTAGAATTAAATAACACTTATTTTATTCACTAAACAATGTGTATCTTTACAAAACAACGAGACTTCGGGAGAATTAGGACACCAATCCCAACAATCTCCCACTTGTCCTAATGAATCGGGAGGCTAATGTACAATAGAATATAAAAATGTACAATATACAATAAACTAGGACATACCCCAATATCATCTCCCACTTGCCCTAGACAAGATGTTGCATGCTCCGTAGACTTAGACTCTCCAGGTGACCCTCAAACAGATTAGTCGTGAGGGCCTTTGTAAAGGGATCAACAATGTTATGCTCCAATGCGATCTTCGTGACTATCACATCACCGCGATGCACAATCTCCCTGATCAGGTGATATTTTTATTCTATATGCTTACCCCGACGATGACTCTGAGGTTCCTTCGAATTTGTCACAGCCCCGCAGTTATCACAATATAGTGTGATTGGAAAATCAATATTTGGAACAACTTCCAAATCTGAAAGGAACTTCCTCAGCCAAACAGTCTTCAAGCCGCTGCGTATTCGACTTCCATAGTGGAGTCTGCAATGCATCCTTTCTTGATGCTTTGCCAAACTACAACCCCTCCATTTAGAGTAAACATTGACCCCGATGTCGATTTGCGAGAATCTTGATCAGTCTGAAAGTCAGAGTCCGTGTATCCTGTAAGGATCAGATCCTTATCTCCATACATAAGCATGTAGTCCCTCGTTCTCCAAAGATACTTGAGGATCGTCATGACCGCCGTCTAGTGATCAAATCCTGGATTGGACTGATACCGACTGACAATCCCTACTGCATAGTGAATTCTGGGTCGAGTACACAACATTGCATACATCAAGCTTCTTACAGCAAAAGTACACAACATTGGCTATGGACAGGAGAATCCTGATAAACTTTAACATGACAATAGGTGAGAAAGTTTCTTCATAGTCAACTCCCTCAACCTGGGTATAACCCTTTGCCACGTGCCTAGCCTTAAAGGTTTGCACCTTTTCATCTACACCTCTCTTTCGCTTATAGATCCACGTACACCCAATAGGTCTTACCCCATTAGGTTGATCAACAAGCTCCCAGACGTTATTGAAATACATAGACTCCATTTCCTAGTTCATGGCCTTATCCCATTCATCTTTGTCAACATCCTTCATTGCTTTCTTAAAAGACAACGGATCCTCGACCCTATCATTCGTAATGATGTTTTGGCTTCAGTCAAACCCATGTAGCAATCCGGTGGGTTCATAACCCTCCCACTACATCGAGGCAGTCTCAACTCTTGAGCTGGTTGACTAGACGTTCCGACCTCAACAACTCTTGTTGATCTATCGGCCTGTTCAACAACTCTTATTGAACCCTCAGCAGTCTTAATCTCACTAAAGATCTCACGTAAAATGAGCTTACTTTGTGGCTTATGATCCCTCATGTGATCTTCTTCCAAGAACGCGGTTCCTTGGGGTATCCACCTCTCGTTTCCTTGGGGTAGCCTACAAAGAGGCAAACCTTCGAACGTGGTTCCAACTTCTTTAGGTTAGTCATTAACACATGTGCCGGACAACCCCAATCCTGAAGTGGCGTAAACTACCTTTACGGCCTCTTCATAACTCAAAAGGTGTTTCAGAAACACCTTTTGAAGGAACGTTGTTTAGGATATTTCATGCAGTCTGCACTGCATAACCCCAAAACGAGTCTGGAAGATGAGTATAACTCATGATAGATCGAACCATGTCCAACAAGGTCCTGTTTCTCCTTTCTGATACACCATTCTCCCGAGGTGTACCAGGGGTCGGGAGTTGGGATGCAATCCCATGTTCTATCATATAGTTCTGGAATTGGAGGTCCATATACTCTCCACCACGATCAGATCATAGTGTTTTTATCTTCTTACCTAATAAGTTTTCAACTTCAGCCTTATACTCCTTGAACTTGTCAAGGGCTTCAGACTTACGTTGCATTAGGAAGAGATACCCAAACCTTGAATAATCATCTATGGAAGAGATGAAATATTCATACCCACCTCGAGCTCTAACATTCATCGGACCATAGAGGTCTGAATGTACAAGCTCCAAGGCTTCCTTGGCTCTGTAACCTTTTCCAGTAAAAGGTTGTTTGGTCATCTTGCCTTTGAGGTATGATTCACATACCGGCAAGGAGTTTTCTTCTAAACTCTTTAAAAGTCCACTTTTCATCAACTTTTCAATCCTATTGAGGTTGATTTGACCTAACCTCAGATGCCAAAGATGAGGGTTTTCTTTTGGAGAAACCTTTGGTCTTTTAGCTGTTGTTGCCATACTAAATATTTCGGTGTTAAACAAGGCTTTTATGACTAATGGCCTTAGTACATATAAGTTATTTCATATAAGTTATTTTCCATTGAACCATAACTAATCTTCATTCCAATTCTTGAAAATAAACACTTTATTCTCAGAAAAGAAGACAATATAGCTTTGTTCAATGAGACAAGAAACCGAGATTAAGTTCCTCTTAATATGAGGAATTATAAAAACATTATCTAGTAACAAATAACGTTTCTTGTCAACAAATAACTTCAACCTGCCTACAGTAACAACCAAAACAACCTCACTAGTACCGACTCGAAGAGTCATCTCTCTGTGTGACAACATTTGCCAGGAAATGAATCCTTGGTAAGAGGAACTGACATGATAGGTAGCACCTGAATCTAGGATCCAGGCAGAATCATCATTCTCTACCAGACACTTTTCCAAGACCAATAAATCGTATTTACTGTCTTGTTTCCTCTTTTGAAGAGTAATGGGATCGAGGTCGTTTGCCACAAAATTTATTTCACACGATTCTTTCCACTGTAAATAATCGGTCATTTTAAAAGCTTTAAACGGAAATACTAACGAGTTACTGAAAAGCAAAACACATTGACTTTCGTTAGGTTTTAAGCAAATACCCGTTGTAAAATTAAACAACATCCAATAAGGTTTTAGCAAAACTAATATGAACCCTGTCTGACATCTAGATTTGTAATGACGCTTCAAAGGTTTAGTACAAAAGCTGCCGAAGAGAGTCAGTTATCCCTCTTCTGAATTGAGAAGTTCTCAACCAGTCATTAATACCAGAACAACTATTGCTCCTATAACGACTAGCCATAATTGATTTGGCAAAGAGATCATTAACTTACTTAACAATCTCCCATAAGTGTAACCTGCCATTTTAAGCCCTAGAGGTTCGTCCTAAAAGGTCAATCCAAAGAGAAAAAATCTGATTGGGGCAAAACCTAAAGCGACCCTATCCATTTTTGGAGTTCGCCTTGATATTAACCAACTGCACAAAACTCACCGAAGGGGGACACACAAAGGCGACATGAGGGAGTACAAAATGATCTCACGGTATGAACCAATTACAGAGACCATAGGACATGTTGACACACACCCTTCACCCACTTACTATAAACACTCTCTCCGTTCACCTTGATATTGACTCATGCAAACACCATCCGAAGGGGGACTCCCAGGGCACCACGAGGCCAAGCATGAATCTCACGATGTGAACATACAGAGAGAAACGTGTTGGATGAACACCATCACGCAGCAGAAGAAATCAGGATCCATAAGCACTCTAGTTCCTTAATTTTGGTTGAAAAGAAACATGCTAAAAACAGGCTATAATGGGTTTCAAGAACATACCTTAGTCGAACCAACGAAATCTCCATTTCCAGTTGTAAAATCCTCTGAATTCTTGTATAGACCACCACAAGATCTTCCCTACTATCCTCTTGGTCCTCTAGATTAAGTTGTGGGACTCAAAATAAGCTGAAATCAAAGGGAATATGGAGAAAACGCACTGGACAGAACCCATTGAAGAACTCCTTCTTCATCCGAATTTTTCAACAAAAATTCAGTCGGTTCTCCTACCTTTCTTTACTCCAATCTCTTCAATATATTGCAGACTATCATGCAAAGAGAAGTCCTGCATGGGATGCAGCTTATGCTTGGAGTAAATCAAAGGAGAAAGTGGGTTCCTTGTAAGCTACTTTGAAGATGAACTTGAAAACCCATTTTCAAGTTTTGTGTGATTTTTCCATTTTTCAAAAATCCATCGATTTTAAAATCATATTTTATTTCTAAAATCAATATTTATTAATTTTACAAATTAATTTAAAAAATTAATTTTCTAATAAAATTAATAAATAATTATTTAAATAATTTAAATAATTCTAATTAATTTAATATTTAAGATTAAATTAATTTTTACACAAATTCATCTTCATATATTTAAATCATATTTAAATATATCTTCTTCAATTCCTTTTGATTCTAATTTGAACGTTTCAAATTCACTTATCACGCTACTTTAAAGCTATCTATTTCCGAGTTAGTAGGGGGACCTCATGGACCTATAGATCATGGGCTCTAACGATCCGAGATTAATCGACTAAACTCATTAGACCGATCTAACCCCCATTTTTTAACTAATGGATCACTCCACTAAAGTCCATAGTTAAATTCCCCTCACTTTAGATATATTATGTCTACTCGATATAACCATGATTAGTAAGTTAACCCTTCACAGGTTGTTCGTAATAACGACTGGGTCAAATCTCTGTTTTACTCCTGAAATTACCTTTTGTTTCTTAAATCCCCACTGATCTCCTAATGAACAATTTTTTTGTGATCCAATCAGAAATCCGAGTCCCTCTCATACCAAATGAGAAGGCGGGATCCCTTGTTCAAGCCCTAGAATCAACACTTAAGGGAACAACCTCTCTACTATCCCTAAAGCGGGTAGGAGTGAATTCCCTCTTGCACCCTATGTCCCCAGCTATCTATCCAGTCTTACCCCTGAAATGGCAGTCATATTGGGCCAGCGCTGTTAAGCCAACCCTCACCAATGCAAATCTAAAGGCAATCTCAGATAAACAGGACTTCATAGTTAGCTCAGGATTAAGGTCAAGTTACTTAGGCCATCGCTTTGAAATAGTCAGTCTTAAACAGTAAACAACGTTATAAAGTAAGAGTGACTCATTTCGTGGTCCCTGCTCCTCATGTCCAACATGAATGAATTAGGATCACTTTGTTTGTAGCACTTTACAACTCTTTGTAACAACCTTATCCATATACTATAGATCATTTTGACTATTTACTCGAACCTGATCTACCTTTATGTCTCCACATAAAGTTCAAATACTTATCCAATAGTCAAGGGACTTTTAGGTTTATTGGATTTCTATTCAAGTAATAGATCTATTCAAACCTTTATTGAATTTTCAGAATAAGCTCCATTGTTTACATACCACAAGTTTTAGGACATAAAACCCAACAAAACGTGAGTGGAATCATAGACATATCTGATATAACTCTTCCTCTCACTGAGTATTTTATAACCTAAGGTTTAGCTTACTTAGAAAAAACACGACTAAAGATTTTAACTAAGTGACTTTTAGGTTTTCCCAAGAATAACTTTTACCTTGGATAGTGAAACAACTTTTGATCATCATCCATTAAACTCTTTAACGAAAACTTTGGCCAAATCGTCGCATGCTTGTTGAAAATCAATCTAATTCACCTTTCCAGGTAGATTCCCAGGTAGGGGTGTTACATTTTCGTAACTTAAGAACCTCAGCCTAGCCAGAACCCGCCTTAGGCAAAAGATCCCTTATAGATAGGTTTACAACAAATTTATTCTTTTATTTCAACTAATTTAATCATATTAAATCGATTTTAAAAGATTAATCTAGGTTACTAAACTCTTTAGAACCACTTGAACTTAGGTCTATCTCAATCCAATTTTAAAACCCTTTTAAAAAATTGAGTTCACCCTAAGTCCATATGCAACTCTGAATTATTGTTTTTAGGTCTAATTTCCTTTATAACACTTATTAACGAAAACCACCACAATGCTAAGCTAACACATGCAAGGCATTCATAATGCTTATAAAAAGCCTAAGTGTCATGCTCAATGCATTGTCCATTCGTTGCTTCTTCTTTTATATAACACTTATACAAAACCGCGATGAAACAAGCAAAACATGCTTCCATTCACCTTTACACTATAACACATATAATAAAAGGATGATCCATGAAAATGTTCACTGCATGCAAAATATAACTCTTATATTTCATGATGCATGCGCATGTTTACAAGTAATTTCTTCATGCAATATTATAACAATTATAATACATGATGATAAACACTTTGGCATATAAGCACCATACATCACATGTATAAGCAATAAAAGTTGATGAACCGGGTGAAATTGCCTTAAAAAACACAAAAGGAAAGCTAACTATTACAAAGATAAGGAATCTCCGGTTTAAACAGGTGAACCGGGTCTTGAACCAATCGGGCAAAGCATCGCTTCTCCAACATCGTGTACCAAGCACCCCGCGATCGTCTATACGATAAAACAAACACTTTGTTCTATCACTTACCAGCGCTCCCAGAGCTAAACGATCGTTTAGCATTTACTACACGATCACCTAGGAAAATCTGAACGATCGTTGAGCTATTACTACCCGATCGCGTACCTTTACTAAGCAATAAAGCTTGAAGTACACGATCGCTTAGTGCGCTCCACATCAATGCTCGCCTTCTGCGATCGTCTAAACGACTACGGTGCCACGAAGCACCATCGCCTAAGCGATCGCTTAGCTAGCGCCTCCGTTTCGCATACGTGCAATCGCATAGGTTAGTAAATAGCAATGAAGCTTACTAACTACATGATACGTCTAGCGCACGCCTTTTACTAAACGACGAGCATCGCATGCTTCCCAACTACGAATCACTATTCCAGCGCCTACCGCGATCGGCAACAAACGCTACGCAATAGAGTAACGATTTACCTCATCGCTTAGCATTAGCTAAACGACCATTTAGAAAATACTACACACGATCGTATAGAAAAATCTAAGCGATCGCTTAGTTAAATCCCAACGATCGTTTACCTAAGACTAACACGATACGACCAACGCTTGGTCTTCTTCTTAAGTTGAGAACTGCATCGCCATGCGTCGAAGCTTTATCATGAACGACTCGACGAACTCAAACCTTTTGAATACAGACTCGATTGGCGATGTTAATTTCGCCCAAAACACAAAGGACACTTACAATTAACAATTGTAATACTGAAAGCTTAACAAAAAGGAATTTTAACCCCGAAACATTCATCAACGCACTCACAGAAGTAGAAAACGATTAACCACAAATGCATAAACCCACTGCGAAACAGTAAAAATGCGTTCAATTCAGAGTTGTAATTTGGATATTAGAGAACCTGGCTACCAATTGAAGGAAATCAGATTCGAGATTTTTATGAGCTGCGAAAATAAGAACATTCCAAATCACAATCATAAATGAACATCACATATTTACAGTCGTCACACAAGTGGTTATACAATTAATACATAAATTACAGTATGAAATAGCTCAAATGAACAAGAGAAAATTCTACGAACATTTTGAAGATACGTCTCCACGCTCCTTTGTGCACGACCGCGTCGAACAACAGTAAACCTCAAAACGCTCGATCTAACACGACCGTAACACAGCACGAACACTTCGTGCTCGTCCTCAACGGTCGCCTCACCATGAACTCCTCAGTAACAACACGAACGACCTCCACAACACCTCGACGGTGTCGAGTTGAGTATGACACCACCAACAAGGCTAGCTTGGTATTCTCAATGTGAGAATCCAGAGGGTGGGCTCTGTTCGAACTTGGAATGAGGCAAACGAAGAAGGAAACACCGATCGTGTACACGACTGGGCAAGTGGGAGATGACAGAGACTTATTGCATAGGTCGATGCCCAATCGTTTAGCTAAAGCTAAGCGATCATCTAGAAAAAGCTATGCGATTGTTTAGCTAATCGTTTAACTCGGTCTGTCGCCTACAGACACTACACGATCGTTTACTTTAGGTAAGTGATCATCTAGCAAAATCTATGTGATCGTTTAGTAAATACTGTAAGATCGTTTAGCTCACCACTGCACGATCGTTTAGCTCGCCTAACCTGTCGTTTAGTAAATCTGTATTTACTTGACGACTACCGTGAGATCCTTTGCCGAGAGAGAAATCTCAAAAAAAATTTTATGAAAACTTTCAATAGTTTGTAAAACACACTAAAATTAGGAAAAATATTTTCCTTTTATCTCAAGGTTACCATGTATCCAATGACCACCCACTCAATTGGTTATTAAAGAAAAAGAATTAATTCACCAATAATTAATATTATTATAAATATAAATGATAACCAACTTATCATACTATATTTATAACTTGTAGTTTTAATATTTCATCTCATAAAACATATAAATCATAGTTCTTTTTCTATTCCATAGTACTTAATGTAAATCTCATTTACATCAATCCTCCACTAGATGTATCTCATACATCAAACTGATTATATCATAAATAATAAAAATATGGACCTCAACTGAACTGATCCTCAACTGAATCCATTGAGCTACCAAGGGGACCTTATGGACCTATAGCTCGAAGCTCCAACGGTACGTGAATAACTGACTAAACTCTTTAGCCATGGGATCCACCATCCGTTAACTGCAGGCACTCCACTAAAGATCGACAGCTGAACTCTTCTTACCACAGATATATTATGTGTCCATCTTAACCAATCAACAGTGTGACAACCCTTTACAGATCACTCGTAAGTACAACTGGGCCAATAATCGTTATGCCCCTGTAGTTACATCTGTGTCCTTAAGTACCACTGATCCCTCTAATGAACATAAGTTATAGTCCTACTATGACTGAGTTTTCTCTTCTAAAGAGAAGTTGTGGCCACTATGTTCAGGCCCCAAAATTAGCCCTTAAGGGAGCAATCTCTCTACTTATCCCTGCTTCGGGAAAAGAATGAATTCCATCTTGTGGATTGAGTTTTCAGCTCCTAGATCAGACAAGTCCCCATAAAGGTAAGCATGTTGAGTTAGCAATCTGGCCACTCTCACCCATACTAATCAAAGGACCGCCCTCAAAGGCAGGAGTTCCTAAAACACTTAGGATTGAGGTCGTGTCACTTATGGTCGTTTAGGTGAGATGCAAGTCTCTAGTATCAACGACGTTATATACAGAGTCTAGTCATCTCGTAGTTCAGGTCTTATATAAACTCTTTGTATAGGACACCCCCGCTGACACGTTTCCACATGAATGGTCAGGATCAACCATTTGTAGTAGTTTACAACACTTGTATACCTCTACAAAGCGGTCGTATCCGTAGCATCACCAGAATCAGGTATCCCACCTTAATCTTTATACTACAGACCTATTTAGGTTATCACTTAAGGCATGATCTACTTGTATATCACATATACATGCTTAAGTTCACATAAGATAACTAAGGAGCTTTGTTTATTGGATATGAGTAAATGCTAGAATTAAATAACACTTATTTTATTCATTAAAAATGTGTATCTTTACAAAACAACGAGACTCTGGGAGAATTAGGACACCAATCCCAACACTTCACATCCTTCTCAAGAGTTGATAATGCCTTGAAGAAGTGAGAGGGTTATGCAACAGCCTGATCGGTATATGGGTTTAACCGAAACTCAGGTCGTCATACCTGACGATGGCTTAGAGGATCTATTGACTTTTAAACAAGCAATGAGTGATGTGGATAATGACCAGTTGATAAAAGCCATGGACTTTAAAATAGAGTCAATGTACTTTAATCCAGTCTAGGATCTTGTAGATCAACCAGAAAGGGTAAAACCCATTAATTATAAATGGATCTACAAGAGAAATTGAGGCCAAGCTGGTGAGGTACAAACCTATAAAGCTAGAATCATGGTAAAAGAGTTTACCCAAAGAGAGGGGGTGAACTATGAAGAAACCTTCTCTGCGGTTGTCAGGATCAAGTCAATTAGGATACTCTTGTCCACTGCCACTTTTTATGATTATGAAATCTGACAAATGGATGTCAAGATAACTTTTTTAAATGGCTATCTTGAAGAGAGTATCTATATGTCTCAACCAGTGGGGTTTATTGTACATGGTCAAGAGAAATTTTTTTGCAAACTTAATAGATCCATTGATGGGCTAAAACAAGCATCTCGATCTTGGAACATGAGATTTGATACTGCAATCAAATCTTATGTTTTGAACAAAATGTTAACGAACTTTGTATTTACAAGTAGATTGTCAACAAAATTGTAGCTTTTCTAGTTCTATATGTTGATGATATTCTACTCATTGAGGATAATGTAGAATTTCTAGCTGACATGAAGACATGGCTAGCCATGTAATTCCAAATGAAGGATGTAGGAGAAGCACAGTATGTTCTTGGGATCCAAATCGTTCAGAACTGCAAGAACAAAATGATAGCCTTGTCTCAGGCATCTTATATAGATAAGATGTTGGGTCCCTTGACTTGCCAAACGGTTTTCATTATGCCTATATAGTTAATCTGTGGGGGAACTTGCACGTGAGGTTCTTATGGGGGGACATAAAATGCAAGATTCTAAGAAAGGTATGTTGCCTTTCAGGCATGAAATTCATATGTCGAAGGAACAGTGTCCTACGATACCTCAAGAGGTTGAGGTTATGAAACGAATTCCATATGGATCAGCAGTAAGGAGTTTAATGTATGCCATGTTGTGTACTCGTCCCGACATATGCTATGCAGTTAAAATTGTCAGCGGATATCAGTCCAATCCTGGATATGATTAATGGACTGTCGTTAAAAACATCCTCAAGTATCTTCGGAGAATGAGGGACTATATGCTCATGTATAGTGCTAAGGATTTGATCCTTACTGGATACGTTGATTATGACTTTCAGGCCTATATAGATTCTAGAAAATCTACTTTGCGGTCACTACTCACTTTGAACGGAGGAGCTATAGTATGGAGGAGTATCAAGCAAAGTTGTATTACTGATTCTACCATGGAAGTTGAGTACGTAGATGCTAGTGAAGCAGCTAAAGAAGCGATATGGCTCACAAAATTCTTGACTGATTTGGAAGTCGTTCCAAATATGCATCTATCTATTAGTCTGTATTGTGATAATAGTAGTGTAGTTGCTAATTCAAAGGAACCTAGAAGCCATAAGCGCGGAAAACACATAGAGTGCAAGTACCATCTCATTAGGGAGATCGTACACCAAGGAGATGTGATTGTCACGCAGATTGCCTTTGAAGATAACTTGGCTGATCCATTTACAAAGGCACTCTCGACTAAAGTGTTCGAGGGTCATCTAATGGGACTAGGACTACGAAATAGATAGAACTAGGGCAAATGGGAGAAGTACTGGCTATTTGATGCCGTAGTTATTTGTATTTATTCTCTCATTACTCAATAGTGTATATATGTTTGTATATATATGTAAAATCCACTGGAGTCTAGTACAAGTGGGAGTTTGTTGGATTGTATGTCCTAACTCGCAGTTTGTAATGTTAAACATATTCTATTATCAATATAGATATTATTGACGTTTCTTCAATAGAACTGTTATTGAATATGGGAATTGCACTTGTAAAGTCTAAATCCAATAAACTAAATATCCATGACTATTATATGAATACATGAACTTTATGTGGAGACATAAGAGTGGATCAAGTTCATTAAATAACCAAAATGGTCCATGGTATATGAGTAAGGCTGGGTACCTTATTCCGGTAATACTATTGGATGCGACCCACTCTGTAGTTGTTACAATTTGTTGTAAAGTGCTATAAATAAAGTGATCCTGATTTGTTCATGTATTGACATGAGAAGTGGAGGCATTCTATGCAATGAGTTTGTATAAGATCGGACCAACAAATAAGTCACTCTTACTTTATAATGTTGTTTACTGTTTAAGACTGACTATTTCAAAGCGATGACCTAGGTAACTTAACCTTAATCCTGAGCTAACTATGAATTGCTATTTATTCAGGATTATCCTTAGATTTGTATGGGTGAGGGTTGACTCAACAACGCCGACTCAATAAGCCTCCCATTTCAGGAGTAAGATCGGGTACATAGCTAGGGACATAGGGTGTAAGACGGAATTCACTCCTACCCGCTTTTAGGGATATTAGAGAGGTTGTTCCCTTAAGTGCTGACTTCAGGTCTTGAACAAGGTACCCCACCCTTTCATTGGCCCGAGAGGGACTCGATTTAGTGATTTGATCACAAACCAATTGTTCATTAGAGGATTAGTGGGACTTAAGGAGCAAGATGTAATTTCGGGGGTAAAACAACTTTTGACCCAACCGTTATTACAAACAACTTGTGAAGGGTTAACTTACTAATCATGGTTATATCAGTGTACATAAATAATCTATAGTGAGGGGAGTGCAACTACTGGGTTTTAGTGGAGTGACCCGGTAGTTAACAAATGGTGGTTAATTAGGTTAAAGAGTTTAGCCAGTTAATCACGAATCGTTGGAACCCATGATCTATAGGTTTATAAGGTCCCCCTACTAGCTCATATATTGGACTAAACCTTAGAACAAAGTGATGAACGAATTTGAAGTGTTCAAATTCAGTTTTTGGAGCAAAGCGGTAAATATATACGATTTATTTAACCTAATATTTAATTGTGAATTAAACATAAAGAGAGAGAAAATACGAGATATTTAAATAAGATTTAAATATCAAGACTATGAAGAGGGATTCACATTCATTTGGATTATTGTTGGATTTAATATTAAATTAAATTAATTAAATTGTTTAATTAATTATTTAAAATTAATTTAATTTTAAAATTGATTATTAAAATTAATTTTGAAATTAAATGAAATTGGTCAAAATTTCATTAAAAGTCAAATTATTGACTAAGTAAAAAATGCAATGAAAGTCAAATTGTTGACTTTTGATCTAATAGACATAAATTTTAAATTGTTTGTTTAATGTGTCATTGACTTATTTGATACAAATCATGAATTGATCTAATAGACATAAATTTTAAAGTTTAAGCCTCAAGACTGTTGGGTTTTATGTCCTAAAACTTGTGGTATGTAAATAATGAAGCTTATTCTGAAAATTCAATAAAGGTGTTATTGAATAGATATATTACTTGAATAGAAATCTAATAAATCTAAAAGTCCCTTGACTATTGAATGAGTACTTGAACTTTATGTGGAGACATAAAGATGGACCAGTTTCGAATAAATAGTTAAAATGATCTATAGTACATGGATAAGGTTGAGTACCTTATTTTGGTAAC
Source organism: Benincasa hispida (assembly GCF_009727055.1). NCBI lineage: Eukaryota > Viridiplantae > Streptophyta > Magnoliopsida > Cucurbitales > Cucurbitaceae > Benincasa > Benincasa hispida. Next base: position 65,322 of record NW_024064797.1, on the reverse strand, counting down.
ACTATTGGACGGCCTGCTCTGTAGTTGTTACAAGAAGTTGTAAAGTGCTACAAACGAAGTGATCCTAATTCGTTCATGTTGGACATGAGAAGTGGGGGTGTCCTTGTGCAAAAGAGTTTGTACAAGATCGAACCACGAAATGAGTCACTCTTACTTTATAACGCTGTTTACTATTTAAGACTGGCTATTTCAAAGCGATGACCTAGGTAACTTGACCTTAATCTTGAGCTAACTATGAACTCCTGTTTATTTGGGATTGCCCTAAGATTTGCATAGGTGGAGGTTGATTCAACAGTGCCAGCCCAACATGACTGCCATTTCAGGGGTAAGACTGGATAGATAGATGGGGACATAGGGTGCAAGAGGGAATTCACTCCTACCCGCTTTAAGGATAGTAGAGAGGTTGTTCCCTTAAGTGCTGATTCTGGGGCTTGAATAAGGGATCCCGCCCTCTCATTTGGCATGAGAGGGACTCGGTTTTGTGGTTGGATCACAAAACAATTATTCATTAGAGGATCAGTGGAGACTTAACGAACAAGAGATAATTTCGAGGGTAAAACAGAGATTTGACCCAGCCGTTAGTACGAACAACTTGTGAAGGGTTAACTTACCAATCATGGTTATATCGAGTGGACATAATATATCTACAGTGAGGAGTTCAACTATGGGCTTTAGTGGAGTGACCCATTAGTTAACAAATGGGGGTTAGATCGGTAGTTTAGCCGATTAATCTCGGATCGTTGGAGCACATGATCTGTAGGTCCATGAAGTCCTCCTACTAGCTCGGAAATGGATAGCTCTAGAGTATCGTGATAAGTTAATTTGAAACATTCAAATTAGAATCAAACGAAATTAGGAGAAAATATATTTAAATATGATTTAAATATATGATGATAAATTTATGTAAAAATTAATTTAATATTAGATATTAAATTAGTTAAGAATTATTAAAAAATTTTAAATAATTATTTATTAATTTTATTAGAAAATTAATAAATTATTGATTTTAGAAATAAAGTATGATTTTAAAATCGATTTTGGATTTTTGGAAAATGGAAAAATCACACAAAACTTGAAAATGAGTTTTCAAGTTCATCTTCAAAGTAGCTTACAAGAAACCCACTCTCTACTTTGCTTTACTCCAAGCATGAGCTGCATCCCATGCAACACATCTCTTTGCATGATAGTCTGCAATATATTGTAGAGATTGGAGTGAAGAAAGAGAAGAGAACCGATTGAATTTTTACTGAAAAATTCGGATGAAGGTGTTCTTCAATGGGTTATGTCCAGTGAGTTTTCTCCATATTCCCTTTGATTCCACCCCACAACTCAATCTAGAGCACCAAGAGGATAGTAGGGAAGATCTTATGATGGTCTACACAAGGATTCGAAGGATTTTGCGGCTAGAAATGAAGATTTCGTTGGTTCGGCCAAGGTATGTTCTTGAAACCCATTAAACTCTCTGTATTTAGCCTGTTTCTTTTCAACCAAAATTAATGAATTAGAATGCTTATGGATCCTGATTTCTTCTGCTGTGTGTTGGTGTTGATCCAACAAAGACTACATCAAACGTGAAATTGTAATTTATTTATATAATAAATCAATCATTTTTTTAAAAGAATTTGAATATGCCAAAGACATAATATTACTATACGAAATTAAAAAAAAATCATACACTTATTAGACATTTTAAAAAATTTATAAACTAAAGTCATATTTGCAACAATCATATATATGGCTTTTGGTTTTTGATTTGGTTAAGTCTAAAAAAATCTAGCAATTGATAAGGGCAAAATAACCTCTCAAAATTATGATTCGTTTGGATTGATTTGAGAAAAAAAGTATTTTTTTTAAAAAAAATATTTTTATTTAAACACTTTTGATAAAATTGATTAAAATACACTTGAAAAGTTAGTTAGAGTGGCTACCAAACACTTTAATTTATTTCAAAGAGACTTATTTTTGAAATTAAATAATTTAAAATGTTTTTAAAAGAAAATTATTTCCCTAATCAGAAAAACCAACTCATAATTCCCATCCCAAATATTATATATAGGAAAAAAAAAAGTAAAATATAATTTCCAAGAAAATAGAAGAGAGGAAAAAAAGGGTTAATATAAATTTTCTGCATCACACTGTACAAAATCTCATTTCTCTATAGGGGGAAAAAGAATCTAAAGTTGAAAGCTGTGTGTAGGTTTTTTATATGTGTGAAAAATGAAGAGAGAATTATTTGGAAATAGAAGGAGGAGTTTTGTGTAGTACTGAGAAGCTATTATTGAGCATCCATAAAACGGTGTCGTCTAGGGTCATTGATCTTGATCTTCCAATGGCCATCGGGAAAACTTGAGTTTCTTGCAATTCTTCTCCATTTTCTTATTCTTGAGTCCATCTTCTTAGTGAGACCACAAAAATGCTGCAATTCAGTTGGCATTGATTCATAGACTTCCCACCATTTGGCATGAGCTGAATCACTTGCAAATATTTGGTGGTCTTCCATGTCCCAGTTGCAATCATAGTCCTTGTAACACATCCATGGCTTTAACCCCAGATAATGTATTGCATAAGGATCTATTTCAATAACAAACTCATATTAACATTATATATACCAAACATGTGAATAATATTATTCAAATTATATTAACAAATTATATTCAATGATATCTGTCCCAGGATAAATATTTGAGTTCTTAATTGAATTTCAAAAAGCATAAATAAATAATTAAATGATTATTAAATGAAGGAGTTTATCTATTTCATTTAATTTTTTTTATAGGTTCTCATTTATTAACCATTTTGATCATGTTTAGTAACTATTCGGTTTTTTACTTGGGTCTTTATTGAAAATTATGTTTGTTTTCTTACAACTTGATATTTTACCATGATTTATAAATTTCCTACCTAAGCACTCGTTATACTTATAGTTTTCTTATTTTAATATTTATAGAGACAAGTCTAATTTAAAAAAACAAAAAAAACTAATATTTAACGTAAAAAAAAATTTCACAACTTGGTTTGACTTCTAAATCTGTGTTAAAATTTGAATTTGTGGAGTGTTTTTATCTAAAAGAATAGAAAAAAATTATGTACATCAATGTCCTTATTATCCGATTAACATCTTTTTAACCTAAAACTAAATGGCTATAAATTAGAGTTTAAACAATTAGAAAGTCAATTCAAACAGATTCTAATTAGACAGATAATAGAGATTGAACACATAATTTTTAACCTAAAACTAAATGATTATCAAATAGAATCTAAACAATTAACAATTCAATCCGAACAGATCCTAATTAGACACATAACAGAGACTAAATACATGATTTTTAACCTAAAACCAAAATATCGTTATAACAAAATCTAAGAATATATATATAAACCTCAGGAAGTCAAGAATATGATCGCATACCTGAATCATTTTCACTGTTTTCCTTCTGAAAGATCTTGAGATAGTTGATTCTGGAAGGAAGTCTATGCCACCAAGTAAAGACTTCATTTAAGAACCCTTGATCCCCACCATTATAAGGCTTCAATTCAAAGCTTTTTTCCATCAATTCCTCAAACAAACAAGCAGATGGTTCAACAACCATAACCCCAGAATTGAACCTCATCTTATTATTAGCAGCAGCAGAGAGCTGAGGCAGACCAAAGAACTGATCAATGTTTTTAAGAACCAAAAGATCAGCATCAATGAACACAATTTTTTCATACATCGTGAGCTGCCATATTCGTAGCTTGCTGTAGTTCCACTCGTTATACGAGCCTTTCTCGGCGAACGGGCTGCGAATACGGTCAATTTTCATAGCGTCCCACCCTGCGGCATTTAGGGCTTGAAGGGAGTTGGGGGAAATGGAGTCGTCAACTAAAAGGAGGAGGTCTTTGGATGTACTGGTTTGGAGAAGGCTTTGAGCTAAAGCAATGGCTCCACAAACATAAGCTTCCGAGGAGTGGAGAATTGTCACATAGGCTTCTTTTGGCTTGGTTTTACTATGGTGATGGATTGTTGAGTTGATTTTTGGTGGTTTTTGTAGCATGAACTTCCTCCAAACTTCTCTCCCTACAAAACCAAGAACAATAATATATATCATATATATAATTGAATTCGAATCGAGTAGTAGAGATATTTTAACAGTTGATAATAACAAGTTCCTACATACAAGTAAATAGGAATTACAACTCATGCATGCATAAACAATTACATTTCCTTATCTTGCTCAAAAAGTGTAATCAACTAGTTAGAAAGAAATTGAGTCTCACACAGTTGACCAAAATATCGATCCCACTCATCTTGCAAATTCTATTAGCAATACTATTATGAATTCTGTTAACATGTCAAAATGTTTGGATATTTGTCGAATGAGAGCTATACTTAAGCCTTACATGTTGAGGACTTAATGGATGGAGAGATTATCAATCTCTCTCCATTCAACAAACGAATAGCATCCACACTATTTGAATCCATAGTTAAATTACAAGTTTAATTAATTAATCGAGATTTGAACTTTTAATTGTATTTAATAGTTCCTCAAAGTTTTAAAAATGTGAAGCAAATCTCTAAACTTTGAAAAAGAAAACTTGTCTAGCATGTCTACTCTCTAGAATTTCTATTATTTTTTAATTAACAAATCTACTAGACATAAAATTGAATTCTATATCAAATTAGATAATAAACGTACAAGTTTGTATCTAATAGATTGTGCGATTTGTTTTTAAAATGTTAAATAGACAATGACATAATAGACATAAAATTGAAAGTCAATGACTTAAATTTAAACCCAATAAAATAAAAGCTTAGAAATTTGTTAAGTATTTTTAAAGTTAAGAGACAACCTAATTGTAGATCCACAAAATTGAGAGTTCTGAAACTTAATTATTAAACAAAGTTTTTAAATTTTAGAGACCTAGTTGACATAAACCGGGATTGAAGTTGTAATTAATTAATAGAATCCTACTAAACGTTTTCATCAACAGTAGTACTAAATATATACACTACATCAAAAAGTTAGTATATAAGGTTAGAGCTTCTTCTAAATTGGTAGTAACATCTCTCCTAAGATTATAGGTTGATTCCTCAGTTTCATAATTGTAATATTGTCTATATTCTAAATAATATGTAATGTGGTGTTTTTTCTTTCTTTCTTTTTTTCTTTTTTAATGACCCCTAGAATTTCTAATCTTTTGGAAGAAAAACATATCAATTATTGTTGAACTAAGCTCACTTTGATTATAATATGATGTTATTGAACTTGGCTAAGTCTATAATTAAACATAATAATATATAGTTAACGAGTAAACAAATATCTATGGTCTTCACTATCATTCTAATTTCTTCCTTTTTTTTTTATAAGAAAATGAGTTTATTTGAATGGACGAGATACATATATATATAGAATCATCCCAAAAAAAATCAGATTCATATTTTTATTTAATATAATAAGAACAGATATATCGAGCAATAAAAATGAAATTTTGGTTAAAATAGAATGTAACTTTGCCTGAAAAAATATCTGTGGTTCCCATGAACAATTAATAACTTACCAAACTTAGCAAAAACAAAAAGCAATAAAACAATAATTAACTTGCCAAAATCTGCAATTTTCAGAAAATCGTTTCTTTTGACTACAAATTTCAATACAAAAAATGTAATATACCAAATTAACCCCAATACTCTTCTAAAAAGAAAAAAATAAAAATAAATAACTAACCCCAATATATAAGTTTTATAATATTTTAATTACTGTACGTCTTTCAAATCAAATTATACTAATCAATCAATAACATATTGTACTTAATATATACTTAAAGTTTATATTATATGACCAAAGCATTTAATCGAGTATAATTACAAGTGCAAATTGGAAAATTAGCTTCCAATTTTAATATATTATGGTGTTTGCATACCATGGACTATAGATTAACAAACTCAAAATTCTAATATCTCACGTATGTACTACGTTATAAAATACACTTTCACGAGCCAAACACTCCCATGTTGTATTTGAAGAGCATAATATTTGTTCTAATCATTTTAATAATAACATTAATATTTGTAAAAAAAACCAATTTAAACCTTCAAATAATTTTAAATTATAGACAGATTAAAAATAGAAAACAAACTCACATTTTAAAATATGTTTCTAATAATTCAAAACTAATATTTCATACCATAATAAAAATTAGTTTGGAAGGATTAAGGCATATTTAAAAGTGATTAATGATTATTTTGAATCTCTAATTAAGCATATATATAAATGATATGGAAGTGAATTAAATTCAAAACAAGAAAATTAAGAAAATAGTTTTAGGAAATTAAAATTGAAAGAAAATCTTTTAAGGAAAAGAAAAAAAAAAAAGAAAAAGAAAAAAAGAAACCAACCTGTCCGAGCATAAACAGGCGCAAGCTGGCATGATCCAAAAGGCATAAAAATTTTCTGTTTCAATCTCTTCATCTCCGGTTTATAAACCCAAACTCCCTCCACCGTCCGATCATCCTTAACAACAAGATCGTCACACCTGAAAATCTCTCTCATAGCCCCACACTTTCCCAAAAACACAACGTACACCGTCCGATACACTTCCTCCTCCACCCATCCACTCGCCACCGCCACTCTCGCCGCCGCAAGATTCGCCTGAAGCCGAAATACGTCTCTGAATATCCCTCTCTTACACGGAATCTTCAAAACGACAACGTTTAAATCAGAGTAAACCTCGGTTTTCGGCATCGGAATGTCCGGACATTTCGGCGAGTTGTACTTCTCATCTTCATCAATCCACTCCGGAAACAAACTCTTCCATTCGAGATCATCGTTCTCGATTCGATGGAAATCTATCGTTACCGTCTCGATTCCACTTCGGTTCGATTCTTCGATTAAACCGAGAAGTTGTAACGTATGGTGAATTTCATCTTCGTCGTCAGTGCTAATGTTGATTAAACCGATTTTGATCTTTTCTTGATCGGGAAACTCGTTGTCCAAGGCGGCGATTGTAAGCGGTTTGGTAGTGTTAGAGGAGAGGAGAGTGAAAGAGAGGAAGAAACAGAGGAGGATGAAGGAGAGGAAGATGATCATGAGAATGGAGGAGGATTTTCGTTTGGAGGATTGTTTGGAAGTGATGAAGAGATTTTGTGAGGATGACGATGATGAAGATGGAGATTGAGAAGGGAATTTGAAGAACCATTGCTTGGAAGTGGAGGATGGAGTTTTAGTGAAGGCCATGAAAATGGTTAGAAATTACAGAGAAGAGAGAGAAAGGGGGGGGGGGGTTAGAGAGAGAAAGTGGGGCGTTGGAGATTTTGCATGGCGGGACGTTGGAGTTGTTACTTGGAGGAAGAGAATATGCGTGCCTATGAATTTTTTGGTGTTAACTTCACTCACACGCGCCTCTCTACGGCCTCAAACTTAATTCATAATCACACTATTTTATATGGAAAATACACATTACGTTTTTAAGTAAAATAGTAAATCGATTTTTATTTAATTAATTAGTATTTAATAAATTATAAAAGTACTCCAAGAGCACATATAATTAATTTATTAAAAATAAAATAAAATAAAATACAGTTTTTTTTTTTTAAATCATAACAATTCAGGCATTAAAAAAAGATTTTATCTAAACTATACTTTTTTTTTTATTTAAAGTGTTTAAATAAAAATGAGTCTTTTGACAAACACTTTTTTTTTTCTCAAGCCAATCTAAACCGGTGCTAGATTTTTCTTCTCTAAATCTTTTGACTTCTTGATAATTTAGGGATTGTTTGGTAGTGAAGAAATTTGAAACTAAGGGATTCAATGAAAACAAAATTGTAATTCATGTTTCAGATACATGTTTTATAGCATATTTAGAAATTGGATTCTAATTTTAAAATTTTGTTTAAAATGTGTTTGATACTATATATATATATATAAATAATAAAACTAGTTATAGAATATGTTTGGTTTAACTTTTCAAATGTTTAATTCTGAAAATAAGTCATTTTAGAAAAAATTGAACTGTTTGACAATCACTCAAAATAGATTTTGGAACAATTTTAAAGTGTATTTTAAACAATTTTTATAAAAAGAGATTAAATAAATTTTTTTTTATAAAAATGTTTTTTTCTTTAGTCAATCCAAACAGATATATAATTACCTACCAATATTTAGTTGACAATAAATTATTATTAATTTATTTATGAATATGATTTATGGAAAAATATATATAGATAATTATTGTTTTGTAATATTATATAAATTCTAATACATTACATGATACATGATAGAGTAATCATTCAAAATGCGGAAGCATAAGAATCAATAAGCAGTTTTATCACACTTAATTTGAGATAAAAAAACATGCATGGAAACTATTTAAAAAAAAGAGGGTTTCAACATGTTATACCTTTGATGAATCTTAGCAATTCCAGCTCCTCTTCACTGAATTGGACTTCAAACACTTAGTAGACCATCAAGAGGTTCTTCTCTACTATCCTCTAACCCAGATTATATGATGGAAACACTGAATTGAGGCCAAAAATGAAGGGGAAGGAAGAGGGTAATGAGAGAGTTTTTGTATTCCAAAAATTCAGTTGCGTTCATTCATTCCAATCTGAAAAATTGAAGTATTTATTAGATTGAATCAAGCAAGAACTCAGTTTTAATGCAATTTGACACTTCAAATTGCACTAAATAATGAGCTTAGGTGTTAATTTGTGGATTATTCCACTAAATAACTCAAAAGTTGGAGAACTCCACTATTGAGTTATTTTGATTTTCGATCTTATTGAAATATTTCAAAAATAATAAATTCAATCAATTTTGAAAATTAAAGAATTATTTTGATTTTAACTAATTAATTAAACACATTTTAATTAATTAATTAATTAATAAATTAATATCAAATATTAAATTAATAAAACACTTAATTCAAACATGAATCCTATTCATGTTAATCAATATTAAATTGATATTTAAATATTTTAACCTCTCCAATTACGTTTAATTTCGACAAATTTAAACGATTTAATTATATCGAATATAATTAACCAAACCTTAAATTGAATTTGAACACTTCAAATTCAAAAAACCTAATTTCGATTTTAAACATTTCAAATCCGCTCAATTCGCTAATCCAAGGTATAATTTTACGAGCTAGTAGAGGGACCTTATAGACCTACAGATCATGAGCTCCAATGATTTGGGATTCATTGGCTAAACTCTTTAGACCAAAATTAATCAATATTCGTTAATTACCAAGATACACCACTATAGCTCGATAGTTGCACTCTCCTCATTGTAAATATATTTCTATCCACTTTAACCCTAATCAATAAGTCGATCCTTCACAGGTCGTTCGTATTTACAACTAGATCAAAATTATCATTTTACCCTTGTAAATACATATTGCTCCTTAAGCTCCCACTGAATCTCTATTGAACAATTGGTTTATAGTCCAACTAAAAAATCATATCCCTCTTGATCATGAGAAGGCAGGGCCCCATTGTTCAAGACCAGAAATTAGTACTTAAGAGAACAACCTTTCTACTAACCCTAAGTCGGGTAGGAGTGAATTCTATCTTACTAGACTATGTCCCCTATTATCTATCCAGTCTTATCCTCAAAATGGAAGGCTTATTGAGCAGTGTTGTTGGACTACTCTCACCTATGCAGATTAAAGAATAGTCGTGAATAAATAGGAGTTCATATTTAACTCAGAATTAAGATCGAGTTATCCTAGGTCATCAAATTTAAAATAGTCAGTTTTAACTGTAAAGGGTTGTTATAAAGAAAAGTGGCTATTTCGAGGTTCGGTCTTATGCAAACATCCTTTTAGGATGCCTTTACTCGCATGTCTCCATATGAATGATTTTGGGATCACATCCTTTGTAGCAGTAAACAAAGTAGGCCGCATCCAATAGTGTTACTAGGATGAGGTACTCAATGTCATTCATATACTTATAGACCATTTTGGCTATAAACAAAAATTTGATCTACATTTATGTCTTTACATAAAGTTAAAGTATTCATACTATAGCCATAGATTCATTTATTGGATTTTGCAACAAAATGCAATATTAGTAACATTTTATTGAATGAAATACTCACTAATACTTTTATTGATAAATAAAATATGTTTCTAATATCTATGAACTGCAAGTTTTAGAACATTCCCAACAATCTCCCACTTGGACTAATACTCCAGTGAGTTGAAAATATATACAAATATATAATGCTTACAACGTTGAGAAAATAGAGAGAAAATACAATAAACTAGGGCATCTATATATCTTTGGCATTCTTTCACTTGCCCTAGATTATGAAGCACGTAGTTCTAGTCCGACCAAGGTGGCCCTCGAACACTTTAGCCGAGAGGGCCTTCGTAAATGGATCAACAAGATTATCTTCTGAGGCTATCTTCGTGACTATCACGACTCCTCGGTGTACTATCTCCCTGATGAGATGGTACTTTCTTTCAATGTGTTTTATGCGTTTGTGACTTCTCGGTTCCTTTTAATTGACAATTGCTCCACTGTTATCGTAATATAGAGTGATAGGCAGATGCATATTTGAAATTATTTCCAAATATGTCAGGAACTTGCATAGCCACACTGCTTCTTTAGTTGCTTCATATGCAGCTACATATTCAACTTCCATCGTGGAGTCAGCGATACAACTTTGTTTGATGCTTATCTACACTATAACTCTTCCATTAAGAGAAAAAACTGATCCTAAAGTAGATTTCCTATAGTCTACATCATTCTAAAAATCAGAATCAGTGTATCTCGTAACGATCAAATCCTTAGGCCCATACACGAGAATATAGTCTCTCGTTCTCCGAAGATACTTGAAGATGTTCTTGATAGCAGTCCAATGACCGTGTCCAGGATTAGGTTGGTACCTGCTGACAATTAGGGTTGGAAAAAATCCTCGCGGGGTCAGGTCTTCGCTTGGGGTGGGGAATCCTTGGTTTGACCGAGGATGAGGTTCAAGCCAAGGATAAAAAATGGGTCCTCGATCGGGGATGGGGACGGTATCCCCGCCCCGCCCGACCCTGACCCACCCCGAATAATTTTTTTAATAATGTTTAATAATAATAACAATAATAGCAATAATATATGTATATATATAAATAACAGTAGCTTAGCTACTATTTTATTCTTTTAGCTTTTTTTTAAATTTATTTCATATATAATTATCTTAAACTTTTTATTAAATCTAAATTATTTTAATTATTAATTTAAATAAATAAAATAATAATAATACTACATTGTTATATTAAAAATTTAAAATTTGAATATAATACCAAAATTTAATTGATTTAAAATAAATAATTAATTAAAAATAAAAATATAAATGGAAATTTTTTTCCCATGGGGACCCGATCACGGGGACGGGGACGGGGACGGGGAGTGCATCCCGGGCCCCGCCCTGCCCCATTGCCAACCCTACTGGCAATTCCAACTGCAAAGCATTTATCGGGACGTGTACACAACATTGCATACATCAAGCTCTCTACTGCTGATGCATATGGAATTCTTTTCATTTCTTTAACTTATTGAGGTTCCTAGGACACTGTTCCTGTGAAAAATGAATTCCATGTTTAAAAGGTAATTTACTCTTTTTAGAATTTTGCATATTATACCTTAACAACATCTTGTCAATATAAGATACTTGAGATAACGCTAGGGGTCTATTCTTGCGGTTTCGAACAATTTGGATCCTAAGAATGTACTGAGCATCTCCTAAATCAATCATTTGGAATTTTGATGCTAGCCTTCTCTTTATATCAGCAAGGAAACTTGTCTCATTTATAATGAGCAAGATATCAACAACATAAAGAACCAAGAAAGCTGCAGTTTTGTTGACTATCTTCTTGTAAACACAATGTTCGTAAACATTTTGTTCAAAGCCATAAGATTTGATCGCAGTATCAAACCTTATATTCTAGGATCTAGATGCTTGTTTTAATCCATAATGGACCTTTTAATATTACAAATTTTTTGCTCTCGACCCTGTTCAATGAACCCTTCTGGTTGAGACATGAAAATACTTTCATCAAGATAGCCATTCAAAAACGCTGTATTGACATCCATTTACCATTTTTTATAGTCATAATATGTGGTAATGGATAAAAGTATTCTTATAAATTTTATCATGGCAATAGGAGAGAAGGTTTCTTCATAGTCTACCCCCTTTCTTTGGGTAAATTTTTTTTACCACGAGTCTAGCTTTATAGGTTTGCACCTTGCTAGTTTGGTCTCGTTTTCTCTTGTTAGATCCATTTGTAACCAATAGGTTTAACCCCATCTAGTTAATCTATAAGATCCCAGACAAAATTGAAGTACATTGACTCTATTTCTAGGCCCATGACTTTTATCTACTATTCTCTATCAACATCTTCCATTCCTGTTTAAAGGTTAATGGATCCTCTAGGCCATCATCAGGTATGATGACCTAAGTTTCTGTTAAATTCATGTAGTGGTCAGGCTGATGAACAACCTAAAGGAAATCGAATACGAGGATTTCCATGAGCAGTGGAACGATCTTTCCAAATTTCAATCGTATATGAACATTACAATTACAATCACAAACGGAAACATACGATTATGCGAAATACAGAAATTACAGCATGCTATACAAAAGATCAAGGACAAGAATCAACACACTTTTGTAGACTCATCTTCAAGTTCCTTGATCATGAACGCTCGATCACAGAAACACAGCAATACACAAACGTTCGTCCAACACGACCGCTACACTACACGAACACTACACACTCGAACTAAGCGATCGCCAAGGCCACGAACACCCCGAACATTGTTAATGGCCTCCATAGAACCTCGATAGTGTTGAGTTGAGTATGACACCACCAAGAAGGTTATCTTGGTATTCTCGATGTGAGAATCCAGAGGGTGGGTTCTGTGTGGACTTGGTTAGAGACAGAAAAACGGAGAAACCATAATCGTGTAAACGATTGAGTAAGTGGGAAATGGAAGAACCTATCGTACACGTCGATGCCCAAATCGTTTAGGAAAAGCTATGCGATCATCTAGCAAAAGCTATGCGATCGTTTAGTTCATCACTTAGCTGAGTGTTTATCGCCTAAGAACACTTCATGATCGTTTAGCTAATTTCAAGCTGTTGCTTAGTAAATTTAATTTAATTGACAACTATCCGTGAGTATTTTTCGAGACTGAAAATCTCAAAACAACCTTTTCTTATTCCCTTACAAAAATTAAGAAAACATTTTTCCTTTTATCTCACGGTTATCATGAAACTACCAATAACCTCCCACTCAATTGGTTATTAGAGAAAAAGAGATAATTATCCAATAATTAATATTATTATAAATATAAATAATAACTAACTTACCATAATATATTTATAACCTATAGTTTTAATATTTGATCTCATGAATCATATAAACCATAGCTCTTTTTCTATTCCATGGTACTTAATGTAAATCTCATTTACATTAATCGTCCACTAGATGTATCTCATATATCATACCGATCATATCATATATAATCAAATTACCTCTTGTCAATTTGAACATTTCAAATCAACACCAAGAACTGATCCTCAACTTGAATCCATTGAGCTACCAAGGGGACCTTATGGACCTATAGCTAGAAGCTCCAATGGTATGTGAATAACTGACTAAACTCTTTAGTCACTAGATCCACCATCTGCTAACTGCCAGGCACTCCACTAAAGATCGACAACTGAATTCTCCTTACCACAGATATAGTATGTGTCCATCTTAACCAATCAACAGTGCGACAACCCTTCACAGATCGCTTATAAGTACAGCTCGGCCAATATCCATTATGCCCTGTAGTTACATCTAATTCCTTGAGTACCACTGATATAAAACATGTACAATATACAATAAACTAGGGTATACCCCAGTATCATCTCCCACTTGCCCTAGATAAGATGTCACATGTCCGGCAGACCCAGACTCTCCAGGTGACCCTCAAACACTTTAGCCGTGAGAGCCTTTGTAAAGGGATCAACAACGTTGTGCTTCAACGTGATCTTCGTGACTATCACATCACTGCGATTCAATCTCCCTGATCAAGTAGTATTTTCGCTCTATATGCTTACCCCGACGATGACTCTGAGACTCCTTCGAATTTGCCACAGCCCCGCTGTTATCACAATAAAAAGTGATAGGCAAATCCATATTTGGAACAACTTCCAAATCTGAAAGGAATTTCCTCAGCCAAACAGCCTCTTTAGCTACTTCACAAGCAGCTACATATTTGGCTTCCATAGTGGAGTCCGTGATGCATCCTTGCTTGATGCTTCGCCCTACTACAGCCCCTCCATTCAGAGTGAAAACTGACCCCAATGTCGATTTGCGAGAATCTTTATCGGTCTGAAAGTCAAAGCCCGTGTATCCTGTAAGGATCAGATCCTTATCTCCATACACGAGCATGTAGTCCCTCGTTTTCCGAAGATACTTGAGGATCATCTTGACCGCTGTCTAGTGATCAAATCCTGGATTAGATTGATACCGACTGACAATCCCTGCTGCGTAGCAAATGTCAGGTTTGGTACACAACATTGTATACATTAAGCTTCCTTCAGCTGAAGCATAGGGAATCCGTCTCATTTCCTCAACCTCTTGAGGTGTCTTAGGACATTGATCTTTCGTTTACATGCCTGAAAGGTAATAAACCCCTCTTGGAATCCTGCATCTTATACCTGATCAACATTTGATGAATGTATGATGCCTGAGACAAGGCTAACCGTTTGTTCTTATTATCCCGAATGATCTGGATCCCTAGAACATACTGTGCTCCACCTAAATCTTTCATTTGGAACTGGTCAGCTAACCATTTCTTAATGTCAGTCAGATACCCTACATCATTCCCAATGAGTAGGATATCATCCATATACAGTACTAGGAAAGCTGCTGAGCTATTGATGATTTTCTTTGTAGACACAAGGCTCATCAACGTTTTGATCAAAACCAAAAGACTTGACCACAGTGTCAAATCTGATGTTCCATGATCTAGATGCTTATTTCAGTCCATAAATGGACCTATTAAGCTTGCAAACTTTTTGCTCTTGATCTGGAATTATAAACCCCTCTGGTTGAGTCATATAGATGGTCTCCTCAAAATTACCATTAAGAAAGGTAGTGTTGATGTCCATTTTCCATATTTCATAATCATAAAATGTGGCTATGGACAGGAGTATTTGGATAGACTTGAGTATGACAACAGGTGATAAAGTTTCCTCATAGTCAACTCCCTCAACCTGGGTATAACCCTTTGCCATGAGTCGAGCCTTAAAGGTTTACACCTTTTTATCTACACCTCTCTTTCGCCTGTAGATCCACTTATACTCAATAGGTCTTACCCCATCAAGCGAATCAACAAACTTCCAGACGTTATTGAAGTACATAGACTCCATTTCCTAGTTCATGGCCTTAATCCATTCATCTTTGTCAATATCTTCCATTGCTTTCTTAAAAGACAACGGATCCTTGACCCCATCGTTTGAAATGACGTTTTGGGGTTCAGTTAAACCTACGTAGCGATCCAGTGGGTTTATAACCCTCCTACTACCTCGAGGTAGTCTCAACTCTTAAGCTGGTTGACTAGATGTACCGACCTCAACAACTCTTATTAATTTGTCAGCCTGTTCAACAACTTTTGTTGAACCCTGAGCAATCTTAGTCTCACTAGAAATTTCACGCAAAATGAGCTTATTTCGTGGCTTATGATCCCGGATGTGGTCTTCTTCTAAAAAGATAACATTTGTAAAAAAAAAAACACTTTGTTCTCACTTGGATCATAGAAGTATCAACCTCTCGTTTCTTTGGGGTAGCCTACAAAGAGGCAAACCTTCGAATGCGGTTCCAACTTCTTTGGGTTAGTCACTAACACATGTACCAAACAACCCCAAATCCTGAAGTGGCGTAAACTATCTTTACGGTCTCTCCATAACTCAAAGGGTTTTTCAGAAACACTTTTCGAGTGAACGTTGTACAAGATATAACATGTAATCTCCACTGCAAAACCCCAAAACGAGTTTGGAAGATGAGCATAACTCATCATAGACCGAACCATGTCCATCAAGGTTCTGTTTCTCCTTTCTGATACACCATTCTGCTGAGGTGTACCTGGGGCTGAGAGTTGGGACGCAATCCCATGTTCTATCATATAGTTCTAGAATTGGAGGTCCATATACTCTTCACCACGATCAGATCATAGAGATACCTGTACCTTGAATAATCATCTATGAAAGAGATGAAATATTCATACCCAACCCGAGCTCTAACATTCATCGGACTACAGAGGTCTAAATGTATAAGCTCCAAGGCTTCCTTTGCTCTATAACCTTTTCCAGTAAAAGGTTGTTTGGTCATCTTGCCTTCGAGGCACAATTCACATACGGGCAATGAGTTTTCTTCTAAACTTTTTAGAAGTCCACTTTTCACCAACTTTTCAATCCTATTGAGGTTGATGTGACCTAACCTTAGATGCCAAAGATAGACGTTTTCCTTAGGAAAAAACCTTTGGTCTTTTAGTTGTTGTTGTCGTACTGAACATTTCAAAGTTAAACAAGGCTTTTATGACTAACGACCTTAGTACATATAAGTTACATTCCATTGAAACTTAAACAATCTCCATTTCATTCTTGAAAATAAACACTTTATTCTCATAAAATGAGACGGTATACCCTTGTTCAATGAGACAAGAAACCGAGATTAAGTTCCTCTCAATATGAGAAACTACAAAAACATTATCCAGTAACAGATAACGTTTCTTGTCAACAAATAACTCAGCCTGCCTACAGCAACAACTGAAACAACCTCACCAATGCCAACTCGTAGAGTCATCTCTCCATGTGGAAATGTTTTCCAGGAACTGAATCCTTAGTAAGAGCAACTGACATGATTGGTAGCACCCGAATCTAAGATCCAGGTAGAATCATCATTCTCTACCAAACACGTCTCCAAGACCAATAAATCAGATTTACTGTCTTTCCTCCTCTTTTAGAGAGTAACGTGATCAGTGTTAGAACAACTGACACTACTGGTTTCATCATCCATCTCTTTGTGCTCGAAAAGTAAGAACTGACGTTCAAAAAAATCTTGCAACGAGTCCATGATGTCACGTGCAATGACCATGTTCTCAACCCTTTTGGCTAAAACATCAGGTATGTTAACCAAAATGTGAAGTTTGGCCAATGAATTAGCCTTCATCCACACCTCATATGCATTACGAACACTTCGCGGTGCATCAAGGGTTGGGACTTGAGGACATTCCTCAACCATGAAAAATTCGAGGTTGTTTGCCACGAAATACGTTTCACACGATTCTTTCCACTGTATGTATTTGGTCATACTAAAGGCACTAAACAAAAATACTAACGAGTTGTTGAAAAGAAAAAATCATTGACCTACATAAGGTTTTAAGCAAATATCCATTGTAAAACAAACAACATCCCATAAGATTTTTGCAAAACTAATATGAACCCCGTGTGACATCTAGTTTCGCAATGACGCTTCAAAGGTTTAGGACAAAAACCACTGAAGGGAGGTCAATTATCCCTCCTCTGAATTGAGAAGTTCTTAACCAGTCATTAGTACCAGAACAACTCTTTCTCCTATAATGACTAGCCATTGATTTGGCCAAGAGATCATTATCTTACTTAACAATCTCTCGTAAGTGTGACCCGCCATTTTAGGCCCTAGAGATTCGCCCGAAGCAGCCAATCCGATGGGAAAAAAAATCTGATTGGGGCAAAACTTAAAGCAATCCTATCCATTTTTGGAGTTCACCTTGTTCTTGACCAACTGCACAAAACCCATCCGAAGAGGGACGCTTCAGGGTGCCATAAAGGAGTATAGAATGATCTCACGGTGTGAACCAATGACAGAAACCATAGGACATGTTGACACACACCCTTCACCCACTTACTATAAACACTCTCTCCGTCCATCTTGATGTTCACTCATGCAAACACCATCCCAAGGTGGATGCTCCCAGGGCACCACGAGGCCAAACATGAATCTCACAGTATGAACATACAAGGAGAAATGTGAGTGGAATCATAGACATATTAGATACATCTCTTCCTCTCACTGAGTATTTTATAACCTATGGTTTAGTTTACTTAGAAAAAATACGGCTAAATATTTTAACTGAGTGACTTTTAGGTTTTCCCAAGAGTAATTTTTACCTTGGATAGTTAAACAACTTTTGATCATTATTTATTAAACTCTTTAACGGAGTATTTGACCAATTGTCGCATGCTTGTAGAGAATCTATCTAATTTACCTTTCCAAGTAGATTCCCAGGTAGGGGTGTTCCGTTTCCGTCAGCTTAAGAACTCCAGCCTAGATTTAAAACAAATTTAATCTTTTATCCAATCAATTTAATCACATTAAATCGATTTTAAAAGATTAATCTAGGTTACTAAACTCTTTAGAACCATTTGAACTTAGGTCTATTTCAATCCAATTTTAAAACCTTTTTAAAAAACTTGAGTTCAGCCTAAGTCCGCATGTAACTCTTTCTTATTGATTTTAGTTCTAATTTCCTTTATAACACTTATAAACGGAAACAACCAAAACCCCAATGCAAAGCTAACACATGCAAGGCATGCATAACGATTATAAACAACCTAAGTGTCATGTTCAATGCATTGTTCATTCATTGTTACTTCTCTTATTTAACGCTTATACAAAATAACAATGAAACAAGCATAACATGCTTCCATTTACCCTTAGACTATAACACTTATAATAAAAGGATGATGCATGATAATGCTCACTGCATGCAAAATATAACTCTTATATTTCATGATGCATACACATGCTTTCATGGAATTTCTTCATGCAATATTATAACACTTATAATACATGATGCATGAATAATTGCACAACCTAAGGTGGGTTTTTAAACTATATGTCAAACACTTTGCCATATAAACACTATACATCACATGTATAATAAAAAAATGTTGATGAACCGGATAAAATTGCCTCAAATCCACAAAAATTAAAGCTAACTATTAAAAAAACAAGGAGTCTCTGGTTCAAATAGGCGAACCGGGTCTTGAACCTCTCGGGCGAAGCAATGTGTCTCCAACCATCGTGCACAAAACTCCCCACAATCTTCTACACGAAAGAACAAACAATTTGCTCTATCATTTACCAACGCTCCCCGTGTACCTTTTACTAAGCGATGAAGCTCGAGGTACGCGATTGCCTAGCGTGCTCCGCACAACGCTAGCCTTACGGATTGTCTAAACGACTACGATGCAGCAAAGCACCATTGCCTAAACAATCACTTAGCTAGCGCCTTAATATCGTATACAACGCGATTTTATAGGTAGTAACTAATTGATGAAGTAAGCTCTACACGATCGTCTAGCGCACGCTTTTTACTAAACGATGAGCATCAAATGCTCCCAATACGATCGTTTACCTCCAGCACCTACGCGATCAGGCAACCAACGCTACACGATAAAGTAAATGATTTACCCCATCGTTTAGCTAAACGATCGTTTAGTAAATACTACACAATTACACGATCGCTTAGATAAATCCTAACGATCGTTTACCTTAGGCTACACGATACGACAAACTCTTGGTCTTCTTCCTCATTGAGAACCGCATCTCCATTCTTCGAAACTTCATCACAAACGACTCGACTAACTCAAACTCTTTGAATTACAGACTCGATTGCAAGTTAATTATGCCTAAAAAACACAAGGACACGTACAAATTTACACTTTGTAATTGAAGAAAGTTTTAACCAAAGGCAATTAACCTGTAAACATTCATCAACTCTATCCACAAATGCACTTAACAATTAAACACAAATGCAGAAAACCCACCACGACTATAAAAGAAGTTCAAAACAGAATTGAAATTTGGAATATCAGAACAACTTGGCTTTAATACCAATTGAAGGAAATCGAATACGAGAATTTTCATGAGTAGCAGAATGATCTTTTCAAATTTAAATCGTATATGAACATTACAATTACAATCACAAATGGAAACATACAGTTATGCGAAATACATAAATTACAGCATGCTATACAAAAGATCAAGGACAAGAATCAACACACCTTTGCAGACTAATTTTTAAGTTCCTTGATCACGAATGCTCGATCACAGCAACACAACAATATACGAACGTTCGTCCAAAATGACCGTTACACTGCATGAACACTGCGCACTTGAATTAAGCAATTGACAAGGCCAAGAACACCCCAAACACTGCGAACCACCTCCATAGAACCTTGACGATGTCAAGTTGAGTATGACACCACCAAAAAGGTTACCTTGGTATTATCGGTATGAGAATCTATAGGGTGGGCTCTGTGTAGACTTGGTTAGTGGTAGAAAAATGGAGAAACCACAATCGTGTAAACGATTGAGCAAGTAAGAGATGGAAGAACCTATCAAATAGGTCGATGCCCAATCATTTAGGAAAAGCTATGCGATCGTCTAGCAAGAGCTATGCGGTCGTTTAGCTGATCGCTTAGCTGAGTGTCTATCGCCTAAGAAAACTCCACGATCGTTTAGCTAACTCTAAGATATCACTTAGTAAATTTAATTTACTTGACAATTATCCGTGAGTATTTTCTGAGATTGGAAATCTCAAAACAACCTTTTCTTATTCCTTTACCAAAATTAGGAAAACATTTTTCCTTTTATCTCACGGTTACCATGAAACTTCCAATAACCTCCCACTCAATTGGTTATTAGAGAAGAAGAGATAATTATCCAATAATTAATATTATTATAAATATAAATGAAAAATCACTTACCATAATATATTTATAAACTATAGTTTTAATATTTGATCTCATGAATCATATAAACCATAGCTCCTTTTCTATTCTATGGTACTTAATGTAAATCTCATTTATATTAATCGTCTACTAGATGTATCTCATATATCATATCGATCATATCATATATAATCGAATTACCTCTTGTCAATTTGAACATTTCAAATCAACACCAAGAACTGATCCTCAACTTGAATCCATTGAGCTATCAAGGGGACCTTATGAATCTTTAGCTCGAAGCTCCAATGGTACGTGAATAACTTACTAAACTCTTTAGTCACAGAATCCACCATCCGTTAACTGCCAGGCACTTCACTAAAGACCATAGCTAAACTCTCCTTACCACAGGTATATTATGTGCCCATCTTAACCAATCAACAATGTGACAACCCTTCATAGATCACTCGTAAGTACAGCTCGACCAATAACCGTTGCGCCCATGTAGTTACATTTAATTCCTTAAGTACCACTGAATTCTCTAATAAACATAAGTCATAGTTCTACTATGACTGAGTCCTCTCTTCCAAAGAGAAACTGTGGCAACTAATTTCAAGCCCCGGAATCAGCCCTTAAGGGAGCAATCTATCTACTTTCCCCTACTTCAGGGAAGGAGTGAATTTCATCTTGTGTAATTGAGTTCCCAGCTCCCAAATCAGACAAGTCCCCAAAAAGGTAGGCATGTTGAGTTGGCAATCTGGCCACTCTCACCCATACTAATCAAAGGACCGCCCTCAAAGGCAGAAGTTTTCAAAACACTCAGAATTGAGGTTGTGTCACTTATGTGTTGGGATTGGTGTCCTAATTCTCCCAGAGTCTCGTTGTTTTGTAAAGATGTTCATTATTTAATAAATAAAATAATTGTTATTTAATTCTGACATTTACTCATATCCAATAAACAAAGCTCCTTGGTTATCTTATGTGAAGTTAAACATGTATGGTGATATACAAGTGGATCATGCCTTAAGTGATAACCTAAATAGGTTTGTAGTATAAGGATTAAGGTGGGATACCTGATCCTAGTGACACTACGGATACGACCCGCTTTGTAGAGGTTTGTAAGTGTTGTAAACTACTACAGATGGTAGATTCTGACCATTCATGTGGAGACGTGCAAGCGGGGGTGTCCTATACAAAGAGTTTGTATAAGACCTAAACCACAAGATGACTAGACTCTGTATATAACACTCTTGATACTAGAGACTTGCATCTCACCTAAACGACCATAGGTGACATGACCTCATTCCTAAGTGTTTTGGGAACTCCTGCCTTTGAGGGTGGTCTTTTGATTAGTATAGGTGAGAATGGCCAGATTGCCAATTCAAAATGCCTACCTTTTTGGGGACTCGTCTGATCTGGGAGTTGGGAACTCAAATATAATATGGAATTCACTTCTTTCCCAAAGCAGGGATAAGTAGAGAGATTGCTCCCTTAAGGGTTGATTTCGGGGCTTGAACATAGTGGCCACAACTTCTCTTTGGAAGAGAAGACTTAGTCATAGTAGAACTATGACTTATGTTCATTGGAGAGATCAGTGGTACTTAAGGAGATAGATATAACTACAGGGGCATACTGATTATCGGCCTAGCTGTACTTACGAGCGATCTGTGAAGGGTTGTCGTACTACTGATTGGTTAAGATGGACACACAATATATTTGTGGTAAGGAAAGTTCAACTGTTTGTCTTTAGTGGAGTGTCTGGTAGTTAACGGATGGTGGATCCAATGACTAAAGAGTTTAATCAGTTATTTACATACCGTTGGAGCTTCAAGCTACAGGTAAGCTAAACCCTAGGTTATAAAATACTCAGTGGGAGAAGGAGATGTATCTGATATGTCTGTGATTCCGCTCACGTTTCTCCCTAAATGTTCACACCGTGAGATTTATGTTTGGGCATGTGGTGCCCTGGGAGCATACCCCTTCGGATGGTGTTTGCATGAGTCAATATCAAGGTGAACGGAGAGAGTGTTTATAGTAAGTGGGTGAAGGGTGTATGTCAACATGTCCTATGGTCTCTGTCATTGGTTCACACCATGAGATCATTCTGTACGCCTTCGTGTTACCTTCAGAGCGTCCCCCTTCGGATGGGTTTTGTGCAGTTGGTCAATATCAAAGTGAACTCCATAAATGGATAGGGTCGCTTTAGCTTTTGCACCAATCAGATTTTTTCTCTTCGGATTGGCCTTTTGGGACGAACCTCTAGGGCTTAAAATGGCGGGTCACACTTATAGGAGATTGTTAAGTAAATTAATGATCTCTTGGCCAAATCAATGATGACTTATCATTATAGAACAAAAGTTGTTCTGGTAATAATGACTAGTTGAGAACTTCTCAATTCAGAGGAGGGATAATTGACCTCCCTTTGGTGGGTTTTATCCTAAACCTTTCAAGCTTCATTGCGAAGCTAGATGTCACACAGGGTTCATGTTAGTTTTGCTAAAACTTTATTGGATGTTGTTTTGTTTTACAACAGGTATTTGCTTAAAACCTAACATAGGTCAATGTGTTTTTCTTTTCAGCAACTCGTTAGTATTTCTGTCTAAAGTTTTAAAAATGACCGATTATTTACAGTGGAAAGAATCGTGCGAAATGAATAGGAGACAAGATAGTAAATGTGATTTATTGGTCTTGAAGACGTGTTTGGTAGAGAATGATGATTCTGCCTAGATCCTCGCGTCAGGTGCTACCAATCATGTCAGTTCCTCTTACCAAGGATTCAGTTCCTGGCAAACATTGTCACAGGGAGAGATGACTCTTCGAGTCGATACTGGTGAGGTTGTTTTAGCTGTTGCTATAGGCAAGCTGAAGTTATTTGTTGACAAGAAGTGTTATTTGTTACTGGATAATGTTTTTGTAGTTCCTCTTATTAAGAGGAACTTAATCTCGGTATCTTGTCTCATTGAACAAGGCTACATCGTCTCATTTTCAGAGAATAAAGTGTTTACTTTCAAGATTAGAATGGAGATTGGTCATGGTTCAATGGAAAATAACTTATATGTACTAAGGCCTTTAGTCATAAAAGCCTTGTTTAACACTGAAATGTTCAGTACGACAATGGTGACTGGGAAATTAGAAGTCAATTTTACTCGACAACCAAAATCCTGTGGACGCGGTATGCGATGCATATTCCTAAGATATGCGTTGATAGTCATGCATCAATGATCATGCTTTGGAATGAAAATGCGCCAACAAATGTATGTGATGACCATTCGTCCTGTCACAATTTTTCTTACGCTCACGCCAAGTATAACGCAAACGCAAGTTTCTTGGGTAATCCGAGGTCGAACACAGGGACTTGTAGCTATATGTATGCGGTGATGTGCATGTGGCGGTTAAATAAAAGAATGTTGGAGGGGTTACTAAGTTAATCCTACTCCTACTCCTATCTAACAGAGAACACAATGAGAATATGCATGAGAGATAGAGATACAACAACACTTGACATGAAATAAATGTATGGGAAAATAGATAAAATGCGGAGATGATTTCATTGTAACCCTTAAGAGTGACCGCAAGGGCAACCTTAGTCAACGCAAACTATGCGATCATGCTACACACACTAAAAGCCTAAATCTAGGACGTATGCGGTGTGTATGCATAAATGTCGAGATGACTGCATACTGCCACCATATCCTACTTCCTGGATGTAACCATTGTCCTCTTCGTAGGATGCATACGTTGTGTAATAACAAACAGAGCTTTATCCTAAGTCTCCATTCTTGCTTATGCAAACCTAATCTAGCCCTCTCGAGCATTGATTCTGACCTAGCTCTCTCGAGTCATTAGGCTCTTTCTTTAGACTCTCTCTCGAGCAGCTCTAAAGGTGTGATGGGCACATACATAAGACAAGGTAACCGCATGAACTTGGATGACGCAAGATTATTCCTATCTCTAGTGAACAATGCATACATTGCTTAACGCGACCAACCGCTTACCCTCCCAGGCAGTTGGTTGTTGCTGACTTTACTCATAGACAAGTATTGCGTTAGCCTATAGACAAGCGTTGCCGCAGCTTCACACTAAGCAAATAAGGTTTTCTCACACACTCACGCAATGCACACCTCTTGGTGGTTTACTACATGTTTCATATCTCCAATCCACACTACTAAGTATGTGATACCCTAGCAGTTTCACTAAGTTTTGCAATGAAAGTAAAGATGCTAAGCAGAGAAGATGGAGATGAAGTCGAAGGAAATAGAGAAATGCATTGAAAACAAAGTGCATTAATTCCTTAAGCACAAAATGTAAACAATACAATATAAGAAAATAAAGGAAAATGAAATGACCGGCTGGAAGCAAAGTCTTGCTTCCAGCGGATGTACGTCAAGGCTGCCGGTGGTGCCATGGATGGGTGGAGGAGCTGACTCTCTCGAGATCGTTCCGATCGAAGGTTTCAGTCGTCATTCAAAATGGATGAAGGAGGTGAAGAACTCTCAGCCATTTTTTCACGCAGTTTATCTAGATCACGGGGAAAATCCCCAATTCACAAGGATCATCCTTGAATAACTTGAATTTCAGCTCATCGGCTTCTATTTATAGAGCTTGGATCGCCGATAGCATTAATGGACTACTCTAAGTTTGACGTTTGGCGCGTTAGTCCTTTCTGAATCTCTGCCACTAACGACGTGGTAGGTGAAATGTCAGCATCAACTTTTGGTTTTTCTCGAGGTAGATGCGTTGATGCGTTCATTCCATCAACCTTGCGTTGATCCCATCAGTATGCGTTATCGCGTAGCCATAATCATTTAATGACCGCATTCGCTTTATACTACAACTCTGCATGATGACCGTAATTGCTTGACGAGCGCAACTCCCATGCGATGGACACATATGGCTGATTACCGCAATATCCATGCGTTGATCGATGAGTTTGCCTTTGTTATGGAGTATTTCTCCACATGCGGTCGTCTATGTGGTGGTCCGATTTTCGCATTTGCGTCCATTTCCTGTTTTAGCTACAAAATTAGAACATTGAACGCATAATAACGTAAAATAACGGGTTAGCTGAGATTCAACATGCTTATCGACGCAATCTCATTTTCTCGTGAATTTCTATCATGATTTCCGCATATTATGCCTAACAACTTTCATAATTCTAAGTAAAAGGCCTAAGATGACATGTATTTCTGCATGTCATCAGGCAACAACAGCTAAAAGAACAAAGGTTTCTCCAAAGAAAAACGCTCATCTTTGGCATCTAAGGTTAGGTCACATCAACCTCAATAGGATTGAGAATTTGGTGAAAAGTGGACTTCTAAAGAGTTTAAAAGAAAACTCCTTGCCGGTATGTGAATCATGCCTCGAAGGCAAGAAGACCAAACGACCTTTCACTGGAAATGTTATAGAGCCAAGGAAGCCTTAGAGCTTGTACATTCAGACCTTTGTAGTCCGATGAATGTTAGAGCTCGAGGTGGGTATGAATATTTCATCTCTTTCATAGATGATTATTCAAGGTTTGAGTATCTCTTCCTAATGCAATGTAAGTCTGAAGCCCTTGACATGTTCAAGGAGTATAAGGCTGAAGTTGAAAATTTGTTAGGTAAGAAGATAAAAACACTATGATCTGATCGTGATGGAGAGTATATGGACCTCTAATTCCAGAGCTATATGATAGAACATGGGATTGCGTCCCAACTCTCGACCCCTGGTACACCTCAGCAGAATGGTATATCAGAAAGGATAAACAAGACCTTGTTGGACATGGTTCGGTCTATGATGAGTTGTGCTCATCTTTCAGACTCGTTTTGGGGTTATGCAGTGCAGAATGCATGTTATATCCTAAACAACGTTCTCTCAAAGTTATTTCTGAAACACCTTTTGAGTTATGGAGAGGTCATAAAGGTAGTTTATGCCGCTTCAGGATTTGGGGCTGTCTGGCACATGTGCTAGCGACTAACCCAAAGAAGTTTGAACCGCGTTTGAAGGTTTGCCTCTTTATAGGCTACCCCAAGGAAACGGGAGGAGGATACTTCTATGATCCGAGTGAGAACCTGTTTGTTTCCACTAATACTATCTTCTTGGAAGAAGACCACATGCGGGATCATAAGCCACGAAGTAAGCTCGTTTTATGTGAGATCTCAAGTAAGACTGAGACTACTGAGGGTTTAATAAGAGTTGTTGAACAACTTGATAGATGAACAAGAGTTGTTGAGGTCGGAACGTCTAGTCAACCAGCTCAAGAGTTGAGACTGCCTCGACGTAGTGGGAGGGTTATGAACCCATCAGATCGCTACATGGGTTTAAATGAAGCTCAAAACATCATTACGAATGATGGAGTCTAGGATCCGTTGTCTTTTAAGAAAGCAATGGAAGATGTTGACAAAGTTGAATGGGTTAAGACCATGAACCAGGAAATGGAGTCTATGTACTTCAATAACGTCTGGGAGCTTGTTGATCCGCTTGATGGGGTAAGACCTATTCGGTGTAAGTGGATTTTTAAGCGAAAGAGAGGTGTAGATGGAAAGGTGCAAACCTTTAAAGCTAGGCTCGTGGCAAAGGGATATACCCAAGTTGAGGGAGTTGACTATGAGGAAACTTTCTCACCTGTTGTCATGTTGAAGTCTATCCAGATTTTCCTGTCCATAGCCACATTTTATGATTATGAAATATAGCAAATGGACGTCAAGACTACCTTTCTTAATGGTAATCATGAGAAGACCATCTATATGACTCAACCAGAAGGGTTCATAGTTCCAAATCAAGAGCAAAGAGTTTGCAAGTTTCATAGGTCCATTTATGGGCTGAAACAAGCTTCTAGATCTTGGAACATTAGATTTGACACTGCTATCAAGTTGTTTGGTTTTTACCAGAATGTTGATGAGTCTTGTGTTTACAAGAAGATCATCAATAGCTCAGTAGCTTTTCTGGTATTGTGTGTGGATGATATCCTATTCATTGGGAATGATGTCGGGTATCTGACTGACATTAAGAGTTGGTTCGCTGCTTAGTTCCAAATGAAAGATTTGGGTGAGGCACGGTATGTTCTAGGATCCAGATCATTTGGGATCGCAAGTACAAACGGTTAGCCCTGTCTCAGGTATCATACATTGATCAAATGTTGATCAGGCACAGGATGCAAGATTCCAAGAGGGGTTTATTACCCTCCAGGCATAGAATCATTCTGTCTAATGATAAATGTCCGAAGACACCTCAAGAAGTTGAGAAGATGAGACAGATTCCCTATGTTTCTACTGTAGGAAGCTTTATGTATGCAACGTTGTGTACTCGACCCAACATTTGCTATGCAGTAGGGATTGTCAGTCGGTATCAGTCTACTCCAAGATTTGATTACTAGACGGTGGTCAAGACGATCCTCAAGTATCTTTGAAGAACGAGAGACTACATGCTTGTCTATGGAGATAAGAATCTGATCCTTATAGGATACAATATTGTTGATCCCTTTACAAAGGCCTTCACAGCTAAAGTGTTCGAGGGTCACCTAGAGAGTTTGGGTTTGCGGAACATGCAGCATCTTTTCTAGGGCAAGTGGGAGATGATACTGGGGTATGCCCTAGTTTATTGTATATTATACATCCCNGGGAGTTGACTATGAGGAAACTTTCTCACCTGTTGTCATGTTGAAGTCTATCCGGATTCTCCTGTCCATAGCCACATTTTATGATTATGAAATATAGCAAATGGACGTCAAGTCTGCCTTTCTTAATGGTAATCATGAGAAGACCATCTATATGACTCAACCAGAAGGGATCATAGTTCCAAATCAAGAGTAAAGAGTTTGCAAGCTTCATAGGTCCATTTATGGGCTGAAACAAGCTTCTAGATCTTAGAACATTAGATTTGACACTGCTATCAAGTTGTTTGGTTTTGACCAGAACGTTGATGAGCCTTGTGTTTACAAGAAGATCATCAACAGCTCAGTAGCTTTTCTGGTATTGTGTGTGGATGATATCCTATTCATTGGGAATGATGTCGGGTATCTGACTGACATTAAGAATTGGTTAGCTGCTTAGTTCCAAATGAAAGATTTGGGTGAGGCACGGTATGTTCTAGGATCCAGATCATTTGGGATCGTAAGTACAAACGGTTAGCTCTGTCTCAGGTATCGTACATTGACCAAATGTTAATCAGGTACAAGATGCAAGATTCCAAGAGGGGTTTATTACCCTTCAGGCATGGAATCATTCTATTTAATGATCAATGTCCTAAGACACCTCAAGAAGTTGAGGAGATGAGACGGATTCCCTATGCTTCTACTATAGGAAGCTTTATATATGCAACGTTGTGTACTCGACCCGAAATTTACTATGCAGTAGGGATTGTCAGGCGGTATCAATCTACTCCAAGATTTGATCACTAGACGGCGGTCAAGACGATCCTCAAGTATCTTTGGAGAACGAGGGACTACATGCTTGTCTATGGAGATAAGAATCTGATCCTTATAGGATACAACATTGCTGATCCCTTTACAAAGGCCCTCACGGCTAAAGTGTTCGAGGGTCACCTAG
Source organism: Benincasa hispida (assembly GCF_009727055.1). Taxonomy (NCBI): domain Eukaryota; kingdom Viridiplantae; phylum Streptophyta; class Magnoliopsida; order Cucurbitales; family Cucurbitaceae; genus Benincasa; species Benincasa hispida. The sequence goes on along the minus strand of NW_024064797.1, from coordinate 36,053 downwards.
AGAGTCTGGGTCTGCGGAACATGCGGCATCTTGTCTAGGGCAAGTGGGAGATGATACTGGGGTATGCCCTAGTTTATTGTATATTGTACATCCCGAGTCTTTAGGACAAGTGTGAGATTGTTGGGATTGGTGTCCTAATTCTCTCGGAGTCTCGTTATTTTGTAAAGATACACATTGTTTAATGAATAGAATAATTGTTATTTTATTTTGGCATTTACTCATATCCAATAAATAAAACTCCTTGATTATATTATGTGAACTTAAGCATGTATATGTGATATACAAGTGGATCATGCCTTAAGTGATAACTTAAATAGGCCTGTAGTATAAGGATTAAGGTGGGATACCTGATCCTGGTGACACTACGGATACGACTCGCTTTGTAGAGGTTTATAAGTGTTGTAAACTATTACAGATGGTAGATCCTGACCATTCATGTGGTGACGTGCGAGTGGGGGTGTCCTAGACAAAGAGTTTGTGTAAGACCTGAACCACGAGATGGCTAGACTCTGTATATAACACCGTTGATACTAGAGACTTGCATCTCACCTAAATGACCATATGTGACACGACCTCAATCCTGAGTGTTTTGGGAACTCCTGCCTTTGAGGGCGGACCTTTGATTAGTATGGGTGAGAGTGGCCAGATTGCCAACTCAACATGCTTATCTTTTTGGGGACTCGTCTGATTTGGGAGCTGGGAACTCAATCTACAATATGGAATTCACTCCTTTCCTGAAGCAGGGATAAGTAGAGAGATTGCTCCCTTAAGGGCTGATTTCGAGGCTTGAACATAGTGGCCACAACTTCTCTTTGGAAGAGACGACTCAGTCATAGTAGAACTATGACTTATGTTCATTGGAGAGATCAGTGGTACTTAAGGAGACAAATGTAACTATAGGGGCATAATGGTTGTTGGCCTAGCTGTACTTGCGAGCGATCTATGAAGGGTTGTTGCACTGTTGATTGGTTAAGATGGACACATAATATATCAATGGTAAGGGGAGTTCAGTTGTTGGTCTTTAGTGGAGTGCCTGGCAGTTAACGGATGGTGGATCTAGTGACTAAAGAGTTTAATCAGTTATTTACGTACCGTTGGAGCTTCGAGCTACAGGTCCATGAGGTCCTGTTGGTAGCTTAATGGATTCAGTTGAGGATTAGTTCTTGGTATTGATTTGAAATGTTCAAATTGACAAAAGATATTTTGATTAAATATAATATAATCGGTATGATGTATGAGATATATCTAGTGGAGGATTGATGTAAATGAGATTTATATTAAGTACCATGGAATAGAAAAAGAACTATGGTTTATATGTTTCATGAGATGAAATATTAAAACTATAGGTGATAAATATAGTATGATAAGTTGATTATCATTTATATTTATAATAATATTAATTATTGAATGATTAATTTTTTTCTTTAATAACAAAATTAGTGGGTGGTTATTAGATTCATGGTAATCGTGAGTTTAAAAGGAACTTGGTTTTCCTATTTTGAACAAAAGGTTTTTAAATGATTGAAAAAGATTTGAGTTTCTCCATGCAAAAGAAACTTACAGGGTCGTCAAGTAAATATAGATTTACTAAACGATGGTTGGGCGAGCTAAACGATCGTTCAGTATTTACTAAATGATCGCATAGTTTTACTAGACGATTGCTTGCCCAAAGTAAACGATCGTGTAGAGTCTGTAGGCGATAAACCAAGCTAAACGATGAGCTAAATAATCGCATAGCTTTTTCTAGGCGATCGCTTAGCTGTATCTAAACGATTGGGCATCGACCTATACGATATGTCACCACCATCTCCCACTTTTCCAGTCGTGTATGCGATCGGTGTTTCCTCCTTCGTCTGCCTCATACCAAGTCCGAACAGAGCTTACCCTCTGGATTCTCACACCGAGAATACCAAGGTAGACTTGTTGGTGGTGTCAGACTCCACTCGACATCGTCGACATTCTGTGGAGGCCGTTCATGTTGCTATGGAGGCCGTTCATGTTGTTGAGAAGTTCGTGATCGAGGCGATCGTTGAGGACAAGCACGGTGTTCGTGTTGTTGTGTTGCAGTTGTGTAGGTCGAGCGTTTTTTGTCGTTGTTGTTCGAGCGATCGTGCGCAACGGAGCATGGAGACGCTTCTTCGATTGTTCGTACAGTTTTCCCTTTGTGCATTTGTATTTTTCATGTTGTAATTTCTGTATGAATTGTATAATCGCTTGTTTTAAGACGACTGTAAATGTTATGTTCATTCATGATTATGATTTGGAATAACCTTTCTTCTTCTGGTCATGGAAATCTCAGATCTGATTTCCTTCACTATCTTCGTTTAGGTGAGATGTAAGTCTCCAGTATCAACGGTGTTATATACAGAATCCAGTCATCTTATAGTCCGGTCTTATACAAACTCTTTGTATAGGACACCCCCGCTTGCATGTCTCCACATGAATGGTTAGATCTACCATCTGTAGTAGTTTACAACACTTGCCAACCTCTACAAAGCGGCCGTATCCGTAGTGTCACCAGGATCAGGTATCTCACCTTAATCCTTATACTACAGACCTATTTAGGTTATGACTTAAGGCATGACCCACTTGTATATCACATATACATGCTTAAGTTTACACAAGATAACCATGGAACTTTCTTTATTGGATATGAATAAATGCCAGAATGAAATAACTGTTGTTTTATTCATAAAACAATGTGTATAACGAGACTTCAGGAGAATTAGGACACCAATCCCAACACAACCCTCCCACTACATCAAGGCATTCTCAACTCTTGAGAATGACATAAGGGGAAACAACTGTTGTTGATAAACTAGTTTGACCAACAACTTTTGTCAATCTATTTGTAGTTTCTCTATCATTTCACTCAATACTAATTTACTATGAGGTTGATGACTCCTAATATGATCTTCTTCTAAGAATGTAGCATATGTTACAAATACTTTATCTTCTTGAGGATCATAAAAAAGTCCACATTTTGTTTCTTTAGGGTATCCTACAAATAGGCATAATTTTGAACGTCGTTCCAACTTCTTGGGTTTTGCACCAACACGTGTGCCGGGCATCCCCAGATTCTAAAGTGACGTAAACTGCCTTTATGTCATCTCCATAACTCATATGGTGTTTTGAAAACACTTTTTGAGCGAACTATGTTCAAAATATATACAGTAGTCTGTATTGCATACCCCCAAAAAGATTAAGGTAACTGAGCATAACTCATCATCGAGCGAACTATGTCCAACAAGGTTCGATTTCTCCTTTCTGCAACACCATTCTATTGTAATGTTCCAGGTGCTTTGAGTTGGGATTGAATTCCATGATGAATTCCATGATCTACTAGATAGTTCTGGAATTCTAAATCCATATACTCACCACTTCGATCTGATCCAAGTGTTTTAATTCTTTTACCTAATAAGTTTTCAACTTCTATCTTAAATTTTTTGAACTTTTCAAGAGTTTTAGACTTATGACTCATTAGTAAATATAGCCATATCTTGAATAATCATTAACAAATTTGACAAAATATTCATATCCTCCTCGAGTTTTCACAATCATCGGACGACAAAGCTCTAAATGACCCTTTGACTCTAAGACCTTTTCCTGAAAAGGATCTTTTGGTCATTTTACCCTCAAGGCATGATTCACATGGAGGTGATAAGCTGTCTGTTAACTGATTTAGATGACCCTTTGTTTACCATTCTCTCAATCCTATTGAGATTTATGTCACTAAGTCTTAGTTGCCAAAGATAGGCATTGGGAGAAATGATTTCGCTTTTTATTTTGAGTTTCTATCATTTTAAACATCTCTATATTTAAAATGACTTTTTCTTCAGTCGGTTTTAACACATACAAGTTATTTTCGAGTTTAGTAGAACATATATGAACACCTCTTGAACTAATGAATCCTTTATTGATATCAAAAGTTACTTTGTACATATTTTCTAGTAAACAAGAACGGAGATTAAGTTCCTTTCCATTTTGGGTACATAATAAACATTTTCAAGAAAATGTAAGAATCTCCAAAGTATAACTTCATGTCTCCCACTGCTTCTGCTAAAATGACTTCACCTGTTCCCACCTTAAAAGCCATTTCATTCTCAAAAAGCTGAATCCAAGAACTAGTTTCCTGAACAAAGGTGCAAATATGGTTAATGGCGCTTTAATTTAATATCCAGGTTAAGTGAAAAATTTCCACCAAACATGTTTCAATTACAAGTAAATCTAATTTACCTTGTTTTACCTTTTCAGCTTTTTTTTCAGTAAGATACTGCAAGCAATTGTGTTTCCAATGCTCGTTTTCATTGCAGTGGAAACATTTTCCTTTTGGTGCTTTATTCTTGTTGTTCTTAGCAGGTGTTTTCTTCTTCTCTTTTCCTTTCTTCTTCATCTGGATACTCTTATCCTTGAAGAAGAAACATACTTCTTTTTCTTCGAAGGTTTCGTTCTAGAGGAAGATCTCTTCAGAGATTTCATTTTGTTTCACTTTCTTTGTTTTTCATCAAGGATTGATAAGTCTGTAGTTCATTCAGAAGAGTGGTCAAATTGTAATAAATCTTATTCATTACAACATTAGTATGAAATGTCAGGAAGCTCTTCGGAAGAGATTCGTTTATCATACTAACTTGACTCCTTTCATCTATGATAGTGTCATGAGCTTCCACAATGTTGAAATGAACCATCATATCCAGGACATGTTCTCTAACAGAGGTCTCTTCTTTCATGCGAGAGTTATAGACATATTTAATAGTTTCATGTCATATCGAGGAAGATGGTTGCCCGAACATCTCTTGCAACGACGCTATAATCTCATTTACAGTGACCATGGCTTCATGCTTCTTATTGAGCACATCGGATATGCTCGCTAAGATATAGGCTCCGACCTCTTCGTTAGTCCAAACCCATTTGTCACAAACTTCTCGAAAATTTCAGTTAGCGTTGAACTGGGTAGAGGAGGACACTCTTCTGTTAAAAAAAAACCTCAAATCGTCAATGACAAGTATTGTATTTATATTTGACTTCCAGTTTGAGTACCTTTCTTTGTTGAATTTATCAGAAGCTAGTAGTTGTGTAATCAAGTTTGACATCGCTGAAATTTAAACAAATACTATTAGATTTATTGCATTAAACCCAATCCTAGCAAAAGTAATGAAGTACCCATATTTCTTTATTTATTAGCAACGATCCTTTAGTGAGTCAGAATATATGCTATCGAGGGGCAGTAAAAAAAAATTTCACTGAAGCAAGATAATTTTGACCAAATACTATATCTAGAAGAACTCTTATTCCTATAGTCATTTAGTTACCATTTTCGGTCAATAACTTCCTAACACTTAGTAACTCTTGTAAGTGTGACCCTTCATCTTCAGATTTCATAGAAAGGTATGAATATGCCCCAAAAAGGAAGACAATATTCAAGATGGAATTATGAAACCCTGTTCATTTATGAAGTTTGAGTTGTTCCGAATCTTATGTTACAACCCTCCGAGAGGATCGTTGTGGTTAACGACTAACTAATGCCGCCTAAAAACGACAGCAGACGTAACATAAGAATCTCGTGGTTCAAACTAATGGAGGATACCGTAGGATATGTTGACACATTTCCTTCACCCACTTACTATGAACTACTTCTCCCTTTCACCTTGTTATTGACCCATGCAAATACTTTTTAAATGAAGCAGTCGCGATAAAAGCGACACAAAGTCGAGTATGGATCTCACGGTGTGAACTTTTGGGGTAGTGAGAGAAAAACGATATATCGTATATATTGTTAATCTCCCACTGAAGTGTTCTAAGTTTGTGGGTATTATTTTACTTAGGTATATTTCCGCTAATAAACACTCTAAGTCTATGTGACTTTTCCAAACATAACTCTTATATTTGGATTTAAGCTACGATGTCTAGGTGATAAAACCATTTGATTACTTCACATTGCTCACGCAAGCTCATAAAATCAGTAAACAATGCTCGATATTTCAGACATAATCCTCAGGTAGCAGGTTTTACGTACACAGTAAACTTAAATACCTCCAACTTTAGATAAGACTATGGACCAAATGAGTTTGTAACCAGATTTCATAAGATAACAACCTATTTTAACTATTAAAACAAGTTGTTAACCTAAGTGAGTATGTTGCTTATCTTTGTTATGAATTTTAAATGTCTAAACCCATTTTATAACAACTTATAAAAAAAAATAGACTTGGTTTGTATTCATAACAAATATCAAAGACATTCAAAATTTAATATAACACTTATATTAAACTTTAGAAACCCTAATCATGCATACAATATATTATAACTAATTTATAACATATGATTATGCATGTAACATGCTTTCCTATGGTGAGATTTTAAATCTACATGGCATACTATATGTACATAAATGTAACATACATCACATGCATAAATATTTACACAATACTAATATGGTTCAACTTTGGCATCCTAAGCAAGCAATTGATAACTAAATATTACATAAAAATTTCATAACTTCTTCAAATTAAGGCTGGACGGCTCGACCCAACACGAACCGGACCCGAATTGGCCCTTCAATGCTCCAATTGATGCTAAACCGGTCCAATTTGAGCTGAACCAGACTAGAAACCATCAAAATTGGTCGAACCGGATTCAACCCATGCGAACCAACTCACGAACACGTGCCTTTTTGGGCTGGGATGAGTAATGTTGCAATGCTCCCTTCCAGCGTTGCAACGCCAGGGCTTCATCAAGAGCAATGTTGCAACGCTCTAGAACAACATTGCGACGCTGCCTGGTAGTAGTTGCTTCTTCAGGTTTCTGCTACGGATCTTGCTTGCTACAATCTTCAATTACAACCTAATTTCAACTCTATTGACCCTAATAAAATTACAGACTCTAGAGCACACATATAAACGCCTCAATCAAGAGCCAATTACAAATTAAACTTCATAATCAAAGAGAAAGCTAATGCCAAAGTTGAATTTCAACCATATAAGTCAATCAAATATGCATTCTTAGAAATTCACCCACCAAAACTCAAATTAACGTTAATTGAGTTCTTCATACTCTAATACCAATGATAGAGTAATCAAGTAAAATGTGGAAATAATCAGAATCAATAAGTACTCTAATTACACTTAATTTGAGATCAAAAGCATGCATGGAAACTATTTATAAAGAAGAGGGTTCAACATGTTATACCTTTGATGAATCTCAGCAATTCCAGCTCCTCTTCACTAAATTGGACTTCAAAGACTTAGTAGGCCACCAAGAGGTTCTTCTCTACTATCCTGTAACCCAGATTATGTGGTGGAAATACTAAATTGAGCCCAAAAATGAAGGGGAAGGAAGAGGGTAATGAGAGAGTTTTTGTATTCCAAAAAGTTGCATTCCTTCATTCCAATATGAGAAATTGAAGTATTTATTAGATTGAATCATGTAAGCACTTAGTTTTAATGCAATTTGACACTTCAAATTGCACTAAATAATGAGCTTCAGTGTTAATTTATGGATTATTCCACTAAATAACTCAACTTGGAGAATTCCACTATTGATTATTTTAATTTTCAATCTTATTGAAATATTTCAAAAATAATAAATTCAATTTTCAAAATTGAATTCTGAAAATTAAAGAATGATTTTAATTTTAACTAATTAATTAAACACATGTTAATTAATTAATTAATTAATAATTTAATATCAAATATTAAATTAATAAAACACCAAATTCAAACATGAATCCTATTCAATCAATATTTAAATTGATATTTAAATATTTTAACCTCTTTGATTATGTTTAATTTTGAAAAAATTATACTATTTAATTATATCAAATATAATTAACCAAACCCTACATTGAATTTGAACACTTCAAATCTAAAATCCTAATTTCGATTTTGAACATTTCAAATCCACTTAATTTGCTAATCCAATGTATAATTTTATGAGCTAGTAGAAGGACCTAATGGACCTATAGATCATGAGCTCCAACGATTTGACATTAATTGGCTAAACTCTTTAGACCGAAATTAATCAATATTCGTTAACTACCAAAACTCACCACTATAGCTCGATAGTTGTACTCTCCTCACTGTAAATATATTTCTATCCATTTTAATCATAATTAGTAAGTCGATCCTTCACAGGTCATTCGTATTTACAACTAGGTCAAAATTTTGTTTTATCCCTGTAAATACATCTTGCTCCTTATGCTCCTAGTGAACCTCTATTTAACAATTGGTTTATAGTCCAACTAATATACCATATCCCTCTCGATCATGAGAAGGCGGTGCCTCGTTGTTCAAGACTAGGAGTGAATTCCATCTTGCTAGACTATGTCCCCAGCTATATATCCGAACTTATCCCTAAAATGGAAGACTAGCAGTGTTGTTGGACTACTCTCACCTATGTAGATTAAAGGATAATCCCGAATAAACAGGAGTTCATAGTTAGCTCAGGATTAAGATTGAGTTACCCTAGGTCATCAAATTTAAAATAGTCAGTTTTAATAGTAAACTGTTGTTATAAAGAAAAGTGACTATTTCGAGGTCTAATCTTATGCAAACATCCTTTGCATTTTGCATAGGATGTCTCCACTCGCATGTCTCCACATGAATGATTTTGGGATAACATCATTTGTATTAGTATACAAAGTGGGCCACATCCAATCGTGTTATTAGGATGAGGTACCCAATCTCATCCATATACTTATAGACCATTTTGGCTATAAACAAAAACTCGATTCACATATGTCACATAAAGTTAAAGTATTCATACTATAGTCATGGATTCGTTTATTGAATTTGACAACAAAATGCAATATCAATAACATTTTATTGAATGAAATACTCAATAATACTTTTATTGATAAATAGAATATATTTCTAACATTTACAAACTGCAAGTTTTAGGACATTCCCAACAATACATGTTATATTTTTTAAAAAATGAATTGAGTTTATAACATGACATATATATTTCTAATTTGATCTATATTTAATATAATTCTACATTCTAAAAATTTAAATTTTAAAATTTGGATACAATGAAAACATAAAAATATTGTTTTCAAAATTTGCACGATCACATATAATTCAAAAATAGTTTTTAGAAACAGATTTCAGATTGTTTACCAAACATATATTTGTTGAACTCAATGAATTTGAAAACATAAAACAAAAAATATGGATTCCCTAAGCCAAACACGCATTTAGGAATCCAACAACCACATTCAACCTAACATTTTTTTATAATACACCTTAATTGACTTTGATGATTGTTCGATAATTGTGTGATCTTCATCAATTAATTACATTGTAATTTTAATATGTACTTGAGGAAAAATTAGTGAACATAAGAAAGAAGCAGATATTGACTACTTATTTGAGAGTTGATAATTCTGTAAAATAGGAAAAATCATCGAGAATAAAAATAATTATCAATTAATTATTTCTCAACTTCTTCACCTTCCAATTATGCCTCATTAATCTTCCATTGTGCTCCATCCTGCTGATGAGTTCATCTAAAAAAGTCTATTGGTTCCTATAAATCTCTCCACGATTAGAACGACGAGTTCAAAATGTGATTTGATTTTCATGCCGTGAAGAATCACAACTCCAGTCCTAACTAATTTGCAGAAGTTGATTAAGAATAACAAATACTTCTCAGTATCGAAATTTTCTTAGGTGTTTAGAAATGAAATGATAAATAATAATCTGGTACTTGAAATTGTATCAAAACCGCACTCCAAGAAAATCAGCTCCTCCAATAATGGAAAATTTTCACAAAAACACCACCACCACCATGAATAGAAGACGGAGACAAATAAATTTGGTAAAGTGGACAAATCATCATGCATTGAGTTTTTTAGGATGAGAAAAAAAGGTAAATCGGAAGCATTACCACATTGATTTTTATGTAAAACAAATCATCATATTATCCATTTTGTTTCAGTTTTTCAAATCTAATATTATCTGAAACAATAAGGATAATATGAAATTTGAAAAAGACAAGAAAAAAAAAATTAAGATAATATTAGATTTAAACTGAAAAAAATTTGATCCTATCTCAAGATATATGGAGATTTTATATACTATAATATAAGAAAACCAAAATTTAATTATGATGTAATGCAAGATATCGTTGAGGGAATTTTAGGATTAAAACAAAAAGACTCATATAAGGGAGATGTTTTGCTATATGTATATATATATATTTATATATATATATATATTTATTTTTAGTTTTTGCTAAATTTTCAAATAATATTTTAATTGATGCTACTAGACCCGATTTCCAAAAATACTTCGCTGCATTATCTATCTCATTTGGCAAATTATTATTTTTTGAAAATATTTTTTAATATTAATTTTTACTTTATAAAGAAAGGAAATGCATAGAGATGAGTGTAGCTATCTCCAGTGTTGTTCATATTTTATTAAGAGTATAGCATTTGTAAAATGAATGGAAAAAAAACCAACTTAATTAATATTTACAATGTTTAGGTGGATCCTAGGCTACAACCATGTTTATGCATCCAATAAAATTTTCCACTATAATTTGTTACAGTGTCAAACTCTTTCTGCGTAAGTAAATATATATATATATATATATTAAATATTTTATTTTATATATACATTTTTTTGTGTCTGTTACGAGGCGAGATGGATAAAAATAAGTTTATTTTTTATGTACCTAAGTATTACTCTTACAAATATAGCACATATTATATAGAAAGAATTTTTTTTGTTTTTTGGAGACGTAGCCAAGTTGTTTTTTTTTTAATTAATTTTTTCTTTAATTTCGATTTTATCCTTATCATAGTTTATCACTAATAAATTGATATTCACATATGATATATCGATCTATCGATGATAGAATTTAGGCAGATATTAAAGTCCTGGTAGACTATGACATTCCCTTATATTCTTTTATACATGAATATTATTCTATCAGTTAGTTTTTTTTTTTTTTTTTTTTTTTTTTTTTTTGTTAATAATTAACTTTTGATGCAGATTCCTCATTGGTAAATGATTGATTAATATTCTTCATACTTCTTAACTTGTCATGTAAATATATCAATGATAGATTTTCATCTCTGCTTCTAGTTTCATTGATAGGATGATATTTCCTTTAAATATCATAAGTGAATATCATTTTATCATCGATTGAATATAATATATGTATAGAGTACCCTCGAATACTTAATATCATTTTATCACTAGTCTTTGAAACTTAATTCTTGAAGGAACTTGTTTTACAGATAACCTTGAGTGGAAGCGGATCGTCCAAATCTCATTTCGATTAAAACAAACATTTATAGTAAAACGGTACAAATTATACATCATAATATAAATTACAACATGCTTTTGAACTAGAAAAAGGGTTTAGAGATTATACCTTTGAAGAACTCTTCTTCAAGCAAATCCCTCGTACTGTCATGAACACCACGAACAGTCACGAACTCTCCTCGAGCAAACAGCAACGAAACTCAAACCAAAAAGAAGACACAACTACTTGGTTTCCTTAGTATTCTCAGGGTGAGAACGCAGGAGTGGTGGGCTCTAGCTATTTTGGTTAGGAGGGAGTTTGGAGTTTGGAGGAGGAAGACGATTGAAGGAAGAAACACACTATCGCATAGCAAAGTTTGCTTCAATCGTGTAGGCGAGAGGCTATCGTATAGTCTCTGAGTTAATCGTATATCTTGGATTAAATTGTGTAACACTTTCTATTTGGAATAATAAAATCATATTTCATTTATTCCCTTTGCCATAATAAACCGCTTAACCTTCCACTAAGGTGGTTAGAGAGAAAAATGGGATAATTATCAAATAATTAATAATATAAATAAATATGATAACCAACTTATCATATTATATCTATAACATATAGTTTTAATATTTTATTATATACAATATAAACTATAGTTCTTTTTCTTTATTTTATGGCATTTAATATAAATCATATTTATATTAAATTTAACAACTATTTGAATCTCATTCAAATATTTATTCCTCAAATTAAACAATAATGTATCAAATACATTATGTCAATTATATCATATATAATTGAATCAATTTAATTGTATCATATATAATTAAATTCTCTCTTATTAATTTGAACATTTCAAATTAATCCAAAAACAGATTCTCAACTAAATCCTTTTGAGCTACCAAGGGGACTTTATGGACCTGTAGCTTAAAGCACCAACAGTACATGAATAATTAATTAATCTCTTTAATTACATCATCCACCATCTATTAACTATCGGGCACTTCACTAAAGACTGACAACTGCACTCTTCGTACTACAGATATATTTCTGTGTTCATTGCATATAACCAATCAATAGTACAATGACCCTTCACAAATTGCTCGTAAGTACAGCTGGGCCAAATTACCATTTTGCCCCTGTAGTTACATCTAACTTCTTAAGTACCACTGATCCCTCTAATGAACAATAGATCATAGTCCCACTATGACTAAACCCCTCTTGGACCTGAAGAGGGTGTGGCGACACATTGTTTAAGACCCGGAATCAACCTTTAAGGGAGCAATATATCTACTTACCCCTACTTCGGGGAAGGAGTGAACTCCATCTTGTGTAGCTGAGTTCCCAGCTCCCCAATCAGACAAAGACCCAAAATGGTAGGCTTGTTGAGTCGGCGATTTGGCCACTCTAACCATACAAATCAAAGGACCGCCTTCATAGGCAGGAGTTCACAACTCACTCAGGATTAAGGTCATATTACCTATGGTCATCCTAGTGAAATGAAAGTCTCTATTATGACCGACGTTATATAACGAGACTAAACATTTCGTAGTCCGACCTTATACAAACTCCTTTGTATAGAATATCCCCACTCGTAAATCTAATACATGAATGATCAAGATCAGATCATTTGTAGCACTTTACAATATTTGTAACATCTACTAAGTGAGCCATACTCATAGTGTTACCAGGATAAGGTACCCAACCTTATCCATATACTACAGACCATTTAGGTTATCACTTAAACATGATTCACCTGTATATCTCCACATACATGTTTAAGTTACAACGATAACTATGGATGTTAGTTTATTGGTTTGTGGTTAATACAACTAAAATATCATATATTTCATAGACAAAGTGAATAAAATATCAAATATTATTAATCACAGAAATGTTTGTTCATACAAGATTTACAAACTATAGGATCCTATGAGATTTAGGGCATCAACCCCAACAATTCTATTAGTTATAGTATGCCATCATAATTAACTTACATAATATTTTGTTTTTATTATTATTATAATGATTATTTTTTCTCAATACTTTGAAATTATAGCTAAACTATCATCAATGAAAATATTAAATAATTGCAATGAAATAGTTGTGTTGTTGCCCTCAGTCTCTTCTCCACCCCGACTATTGAATAGCAAAAGATAAACTTTGTGGATGTAGTCTATCATGTATAGACTACATGAACGGCCAAATTGAATTCTATATATGAATGGTAGATGATGGTTGATAATTAACTTCAATTAGGACATATGTAGTTTATCAATGATGAAAGCATCAATGATAGACTTTAATCACAAATAAACTATCAGTTAATCTGTCGGTGATAGAACCCGATTAATGATATACTTTAAACATAATTGATAGACAGTGATAGATTCCTAATATTGACACAAATTTTGTGATATATTTCAATCAACGATAAACTCCTATCACTGATGGACTCTAATGGATAAGAAAATAACTCATTTGATTAAAAAAAAAACCTTTAGTTCATAAAAGATTACTACCAAAAAGAAAAGAAGAAAAAAGAAAAAAACCACAAAGACCATGATTAGGCTAAGGTTGTGAACTAAACAGAAACTCAGTTGATATAAAATAAAATTTAGTTGATTAAAAAAAACTCAATGAAATAAAATATGCATTGATGAAAAATGGCCTAAAAAATGAAACTAACAAAAATGCTTGTTGGTAGACTGTTAAACGTATTTTAATGAACAAAAAATGAAACTACGAAAACATAACATTAAAGAAGAAACAACAAAAGGAAGGGAAAAAAACATGCAAATAGTTTAGAAAGAAATTTATTCGGGGTGAAATTGTATATTAATTAGTGATGTTGAAAGACTTTGTAGACTTTTCACTAGATTGTATATATATATATATATTTGTTATTCGGCTTTTTAAAGCAGAAAGAAAGTGAGGACTAAAAAATTAATTTGGGACTAAAAAATTAATTTGATCTAAGAATTAAAAGAAAAATGTTATTGTCGTGTGAGGAAGGGAAGCAACCATGTAATCCCAAAATCAATATGTGGTAGGAATCTTTCTGATTTTGTTTTCCTCTTTCATTTCGACAAAAAAAAAAAAAAAAAAATGATGTATAGCGAAGATTTAGATGAAGAGAAATCACACATGCAATCAAAGATTCACCTACATTCACTCTCAAAGCCCTCACAAATCAGCTTCATTTCTAGATAAGTTTCTATCTACTCTCTTTATAAAGGATTCTCAGATTCTAAATCTCTTTACAAAAATTTTTCTCAGGAATTTTCTACTGCTTCTTTTACAACTATTTGATCTTTCTTTTATATACTCCTTTTTACAACAGTAATAAAAGAAAGACAGTTGCTAACTGAAGGGTTTTTATTTCTGTTACAGGTAAAGAGGTCAAGAGTAGAACAACTTGTTTCAGTTGCTTCAACAAATCTCCACCTTGAAACAAAGTTGTTTTCTGAAGCTTCTTTTCCAGGTAATTATTTTTCAGCTCAATCTACTACTCCTAGTAGATTTAGGCAGTGTTCAAATTTTGTTTTCGTTACTGTCTTTGTTAAGAAATTTGTTGCATTCTCTTATGTACTGACTTTTAATACTGTCATTGTGCCTTTTTCAACTATATCTCTGACAAAGTGTAGTTTTACATCGATGTGTTTAGATCTGTCATGAAATTGTTGATTCTTAGTTAGATGAATTGTACTTTGATTATTAAAAGTAGTTCCACCTGTGTTTGTTCATAGCCTAGCTCAATGTTAGCCGCTGTAGCCACAATGCTTCCTTAACAGCTTTTGATGTAGCTATAAATTCTGCTGTAGTGGTTGAAGCAACCACGGATTGTAAATTAGACTTCCAGTTAATTATATTGCCTCCAAATAGGAAGGTAAACCGTATTAGGGATCTTCTTCTGTCTAGGTCACCAGCAAAATCTGAGTTCACATAGCCTTTAAGAACTAGCTCAGTGGAATTAGGAAATTTATAAAGTAGGCCTCTATTTATGCTAACGAAAAACCCATTTAGTTGCTTCTCAATTGGCCTTCCTGAGATGGCTCATATATCTACTAATCAAGCTTGAGATATGAGCTAAATCTGGTCTTGTACAGATCATTATGTACATTAGGCTGCCAATTGCACTTGAGTAGGGAATTTTATTCATTTTCTGAATATCTTCTTCAAGCATAGAATCTTTAGCAGAACGCTTGAAGTATTGTGCCAGGGTATACCAACTGCTTTTGCATTCAACATATTGAACTTAGTTAGGATTCTTCTAGTGTAGTCACTTTAGGAGATACAGAGTTCTCCCTGGGATCTTCTTCTTTCCATGAGCATCCCTAGAATCCTTTTACCTAGACTTTAGTCTTCCATCTCAAATTCAGAACTTAATTGTTCTTTAATTTAATTTACTTCTCCAATATCTCTCCCTGCAATGAGCATGTCATCAACATAGCCTAGTAAATAGACTAGGCTTCCATCTTTAGCTTTGCTAAAGAACACAAAGGCATCATACTTACTTCAAGTGAAGTTAATTTCAATCATGTAATCATCAAACTGTTTATACCTGAAGAAACCATAAGGTCCAATGCGGAAGCAAGATTGTTCCCAATTTTCAAATTTCACAGTAACTAAAAAGTAGAACTCACATTATGCATATCAGGAGGAATTTTACAGCATGTTTAACATGAGGAATTATGGAAGAAAGTTCACTTACCCTTGAAAACCAAGATCTTCACGAATTTCCTCCTCGATCCAATCACGAATACTTCGATCTTCAAAAACCCACAGCAACCCAAATGGCCATCACTACACCATAACCTCCTGTATTCTCCTTAGGGTAGGGTGAGAATAATATAAGTGTATGGGCTCGTTTATTTTGGGAGAGGGAGAGAATTTTGAGAGGTAGAGAATTTACTTGGGAGAATTACGTTTTTTAGAATCTCACACCCAAAACACACAACTCCCACTTCCACAATTGAGTGGGGAGAGAAAATAGGGGGAGGGAGTTATAACTCCATCCTTGATTAAATTCAAATTTTTAATTTATAAAAAAAAATTAATATTTATATGATAACCAATTTATCATATAATATATATTAAACTATATGTTATATCAAATATAACACATAACCTATAGTTTTTATATTGTATCAAATATAATATAATCTATAATTTGAATTCTCTCAATCAATCATGGTATTTAATATAAATCAAATTTATATTAAATTTAATTAGATGAATTCAATCCATATAATTAATATTTGAATCATATCCAAATATTTAATTCTTCTCAAAATAAACTTTACATTATATTAACTATATCACGTCTAATTTATTTAAATAATTATATCATATATAACTAATTCCCTCAATTAATTTGAACAATTCAAATTAATCCAAAATTATTTTTCAATAATCCCTATTAAGCTATAGAGGGAATCTTATGGGCTTGTAGATTGAAGCTCCAATAGTATTTGAATAAATTAAACTCATTGGATTAAATTACCCAACATTTATTAACTATCGGTCACTTCATTAAAGACCGACAGCTGCACTTTTCGTACTACATGTTGGGGTTGGTGTCATAAATCTTGTAGGATCTTGTAGTTCGTAATTATATTATACAAACATTTTATTTATTTAATAAACTTTGACATTTAGTAACATTAAACCCACAAACTAATAAACTAATATCCAAGGTTATCAGATCATGTTTAAGTGATAATCTAAATGGTCTGTAGTAGATGAGTAAGACTGGATATCTTATCCTAGTAACACTACGAGTACAACCCGCTTTGTAGATGTTACAATTGTTGTAAAGTGCTACAAATGATCTAATTCTGATCATTCATGTGAAGTCATGTGAGCGAGAGTTTTCTATACGAAGAAGTTTGTATAAGACCGGATCATAAAATGACTAGTCTCATTATATAACATCGTTTTGTTAGTTTCAACAAGCAAGCAGCGGAAGAAAACAAAATTATTAAGCACCTTAATTCATCAATTTAACTTCAAATCAAGCATGCTTACACAATATGAAGTTTCAAAAATACCTTTGAGGACCCTCTTCTCTCTTCAATTCACGAATACAGCTCCAATCTATTCAGCTACTGAGTGTAGATTACTAGAAGAATTTTCCTACTATCCTCTAGGACCTTAGATTGAGTTCTGGACTCAAAATGAACTGAGATTAGAGGAAATTTTGAAGATAAGAAGCCTGAGATTTCTGGTTTTTCAATGAAGAACGCTACTTTCAGAACTTCAGTTCTCAACTGATTGCATGCCCAAAATTTCAGGTTTAAAGCTATCTTATATTCCCCTTTTTTTCATGCAGTCAAAGAGCACAAGATCAAGACAACACGTACTTCAATTATGTGAGTGGAATGGGGTGGAAAATGAGTCAAAAGACAAAAAAAAATATGGTGAAACCCACCAAATGAGTTTTTTTTCCATTTTTACAATTAAATTCAATTTTAATTAATTTGAATTTGAATTTTTTCAAATTCTCAAAAATTAATTATTTTGAAATTGATTTAAAAATCAATTATTTGAATTTTCATTAAAATCCAATTTTAATCTAATTTTTCAAAAATTAAATTAAATTTATTTTCTAAATTTGAATTTTCACAAAATCCAAATTTTCAATTTTCAATTTAATTGATTTAATTAATTAAATAATTTAACTAATTCTATTAGGTTAATATAAAATATTAAATTAATTAAATACCAATTCCACTACCATGAATCCGTATTCATGAAATTCATATTTAAATCATATTTAAATATTAATCAATTGTCCAATTTCTTTTAATTGAATAAGTAAATGAGTAATTATATCACACATAATTACTAACTCCCTTAATTCGTCGAATTTGAATGTTTCAAATTCACTTATCACGCTATTCCAAGGTTTATTTCATTTGTAAGCTAGTAAGGGGACCTAATAGACCTACAGATCATGAGATCCAACAATTCAAGATTAACCGACTAAACTCTTTAACCTAATTAACCACCATTCATTAACTACCGGTCCACTGTACTAAAGCCCAGTAGTTGCACTCCCTCACTGTAGATATATTGTGTTCACTCGATATAACCATGATCAATAAGTTAATCCTTCACAGGTTGTAATAACGGCTGACTCAATAGTTGTTTTACCACTGAGATTACCTCTTGTTCCTTAAGTTCCACTGATCCTCTAATGAACAATTGGTTTGAGATCCAGTCATCAAATCGAGTTCTTCTCGGGCCAACGAGAGGGTGGGGCCCCTTGTTCAAAACCTGGATTCAACACTTAAGGGAACAACCTCTCTACTATCCCTAAAAGTGAGTAGAAGTGAATACCATCTTGCACCCTATGTCCCCAGCTATTTATCCGGTCTTACTCCTAAGATGGGAGATTTATTGAACCGAAGTTGTTGAGCCAACACTCATCCATGCAAATCTAAAGATAATCCGGAATAAACAGGAGTTCATAGTTAGCTCATAATTAAGGTTAAGTTACCTAGGTCATCATTTTGAAATAGCCAGTCTTAAACAGTAAACAATGTTATAAATAATATAAAGTAAGAGTGACTTGTTTCTTGGTCTGATCTTATGCAAACTCATTACGTAGGATGGCCCACTCCTCATATCTCTACATGAACGAATCAGGATCACTTAATTTGTAGTACTTTACAACATTTGTAACATTTACAAAGTGGGCCACGCCGATAATGTTAACAGAATAAGGTACCCAACCTTATTCATATACTATAGATCATTTTGGCTATTTACTCGAACCTGATCCACTCTTATGTCTTCAAGTAAAGTTCAAGTACTCATATAATAGTCATGGATCTTTTAGTTTATTGGATTTAGTCTTTATAAATACACTTTACATATTCAACAACAACTTTTTATGTGGGTTGTAAGTCTTAAAACTCGCAGTTTGTAAAAACATATTCTATTTGCAAACGCCCTCTCGGCTAAAGTGTTCGAGGGTCACCTAGTGGGACTAGGACTACGAGATAGATAGAACTAGGGAGAGTAGGAGAAATACTAGATATCCAATGTACCTTCCTCATTTGTGGCTTCTTGATTCTTTTGAGTTGGCAACTGCTCCACTATTATCACAATACAGAGTTGGTGAAAGAACAAAGGTTTCTCCAAAGAAAAACGTTCATCTTTGGCATCTAAGGTTAGGTCACATCAACCTCAATAGGATTGAGAAGTTGGTGAAAAGTGGACTTCTAAAGAGTTTAGAAGAAAACTCCTTGCCGGTATGTGAATCATGCTTTGAAGGCAAGAAGACCAAACGACCTTTCACTGGAAAGGTTATAGAGCCAAGGAAACCTTGGAGCTTGTACATTTAGACCTCTGTGGTCCGATGAATGTTAGAGCTCGGAGGTGGGTATGAATATTTCATCTCTTTCATAGATGATTATTCAAGGTTTGAGTATCTCTTCCTAATGCAATGTAAGTCTGAAACTCTTGACATGTTCAAGGAGTATAAGGCTAAAGTTGAAAACTTGTTGTAAGAAGATAAAACACTATGATCTGATCGTGATGGAGAGTATATGGACCTCTAATTCCAGAGCTATATGATAGAACATCGGATTGCATCTCAACTTTAGGCTCCTGATACACCTCAGCAGAATGGTGTATCAGAAAGGAGAAACAAGACCTTGTTGGACATGGTCGGTCTATGAGATTTGTGCTCATCTTCCAAACTCGTTTTGGAGTTATGCAATGCAAACTGCATGTTATATCCTGAATAACGTTCCCTCAAAGTTATTTCTGAAACACCTTTTGAGTTATGGAGAGGTTCGTAAAGGTAGTTTACGCCGCTTCAGGATTGGAGCTAGCCGGCACATGTGCTAGCGACTAACCCAAAGAAGTTTGAACCGCTGTTTGAAGGTTTGCCTCTTTATAGGCTACCCCAGGAAACGGGAGGAGGATACTCTTATTGATCCGAGTGAAACCTTTGTTGTCCACTAATACTATCTTCTTGAAAGAAACCACATGCGGGATCATAAGCCACGAAGTAAGCTCGTCTTTTATGTGAGATCTCAAGTAAGACTGAGACTACTGAGGGTTTAATAAGAGTTGTTGAACAACTTGATAGATGAACAAGAGTTGTTGGAGGTCGGAACGTCTAGTCAACCAGCTCAAGAGTTGAGACTGCTCGATGTAGTGGGAGGGTTATGAACCCATCAGATCGCTACATGGGTTTAAATGAAGCTCAAAACATCATTACGAATGATGGAGTCTAGGATCCGTTGTCTTTTTAAGAAAAGCAATGGAAGATGTTGACAAAGTTGAATGGGTTAAGACCATGAAACCAGGAATGGAGTCTATGTACTTCAATAATGTCTGGGAGCTTGTTGATACCGCTTGATGGGTAAGACCTATTCGGTGTAAGTGGATTTTTAAGCGAAAAGAGAGGTGTAGATGGAAGGTGCAAACCTTTAAGCTAGGCTCGTGGCAAAGGATATACCCAAGTTGAGGGAGTTGACTATGAGGAAACTTTCTCACCTGTTGTCATTTTGAATTCTATCCAGATTTTCCTGTCCATAGCCACATTTTATGATAAATGAAATATAGCAAATGGACGTCAAAACTACCTTTCTTAATGGTAATCATGAGAAGACCATCTATATGACTCAACCAGAAGGGTTCATATTTCCAAATCAAGAGCAAAGAGTTTGCAAGTTTCATAGGTCCATTTATGGGCTGAAACAAGCTTCTAGATCTTGGAACATTGATTTGAACACTGCTATCAAGTGTTGTGGTTTTTACCAGAATGTTGATGAGCTCTTGTGTTTAACAAGAAAATCATCAACTAGCTCAGTAGCTTTTCTGGTATTGTGTGTGGATGATATCCTATTCATTGGGAATGATGTCGGGTATCTGACTGACATTAAGAGTTGGTTCGCTGCTTATAGTTCAAATGAAAATTTGGGTGAGGCACGGTAATGTCTAGGATCCAGATCATTTGGGATCGCAAGTACAAACGGTTAGCCCTGTCTCAGGTATCATACATTGATCAAAATGTTGATCAGGCACAGGTATGCAAGATTCAAAGAGGTATTAACCCTCCAGAGCAATAGAATCATTCTGTCTAATGAATAAATGTCCGAAGACACCTCAAGAAGTTGAGAAGATGAGAACAGATTCCCTATGTTTCTACTGTAGGAAGCTTTATGTATGCAACGTTGTGTACTCGACCCAACATTTGCTATGCAGTAGGGATTGCAGTCGGTATCAAGTCTTACTCCAAGATTGATTACTAGACGGTGGTCAAGACGATCCTCAAGTATCTTTGAAGAACGAGAGAGCTACATGTTGTCTATGGAGATAGAACTGATCCTTATAGGAACAATATTGTTGATCCCTTTACAAAGGCCTTCACAGCTAAAGTGTTCGAGGTCACCTAGAGAGTTTGGGTTGGCGGAACATGCAGCATCTTTTCTAGGCAATTGGGAGATGTACTGGGTATGCCCTAGTTTATGTATATTATACATCTCCGAGTCCATTAGGACAAGTGGAGATTGTTGAGATTGGTGTCCTAATTCTCCCGGAATCTCGTTGTTTCGTAAAGAACACCATTGTTTAATGAAAGAATAATTGTTATTTTATTTTGGCATTTACTTCATATCCCAATAAAATAAAACTCCTTGATTATATTATGTGAACTTAAGCATGTATGTGGTATACAAGTGGATCATGCCTTAAGTGATAACTTAAAATAGGTCTGTAGTATAAGGAATTAAGGTGAGATTAACTGATCCTGGTGACACTACGGATAACGACCCGCTTGTTGTAGAGGTTTATAAGTGTTGTAAACTACTACAGATGGTAGATCCTGACCATTCATGTAGTGCACGTGCAGTGGGGTGTCCTAGACAAAAGATTTTGTGTAAGACTGGACCATGGTTAGTGAAGTAGACTTCTGTATATAACATCGTTGATACTAAAGACTTGCATCTCACCTAAATACCATATGTTGGACACGACCTCATCCTGGTGTTTTGGAATCTCCTGCCTTTTGAGTGCGGACCTTCTGTTAGTAATGGGTGAAATGCCAGATTTGCCCAACTCAACATGTCTATCTTTTTCAGGGACTCATCTTGATTTGGAGGCTGGGACTTCAATCTACAATATGGAATTCACTCCTTCCTGAGTAGGATAGGTAGAGAGATTGCTCCCTTTAAGGGCTGATTTTCGAGCTTGGAACATAGTGGCCACAACTTCTCTTCTGGAAGAGTAGACTCAGTCATAGTAGGACTATGACCTTTATGTTCATTGGAGAGTTCAGTTGTTGGTCTTTAATGGAGTGTCTGGCATTAACGTGATGGTGGATCTAGTGACTAAAGAGTTTAATCAGTTATTTACGTACCGTTGAAGCTTCGAGCTACAGTTTCAATGAGGTCCCGTTGGTAGCTCAATGATTCAGTTAAGGATTAGTTTCTTGTGTTGATTTTGAAATGTTCAAATTGACAAAAGGTATTTTGATTAAAATATAATTTTAATCGGGTATGATGTATGAGATATATCTAGTGGATGATTGATATAAACGAGATTTATATTAAGTACCATGGAATAGAAAAAGAACTATGGTTTATATGTTTCATGAGATAAATATTAAAACTATAGGTGATAAATATAGTATGATAAGTTGGTTATCATTTAAATTTATAATAATATTATTATTGATATTTAATTTTTTCTTTAATAACCAATTATTGGATGGTTATTAATTCATGGTAATCGTGAGTTTAAAAGGAACTTGGTTTTCCTATTTTGAACAAAAGGTTTTTAAAATGTTGAAAAGATTTGAGTTTCTCTCATGCAAAGAAATTACAGGGTCGTCAAGTAAATATAATTTTACTAAAACGATGGTTCGACGAGCTAAAAGATCGTGCAGCATTTACTAAATGATCGCATAGTTTTGCTAGACGATTGCTTGCCCAAAGTCAACGATCATGTAGAGTCTGTAGGTGATAGACCGAGCTAAACGATGAGCTAAAATATCGCATAGCTTTTGCTAGAACGATCGCTTAGCTGTATCTAAATGATTGGCATCGACCTATACATACGTCTCCACCATCTCTCTACTTTCCCAGTCGTGTATGCGATCGATATTTCCCTCCTTTGTCTGCCTCAATACCAAGTCCGAACAGAGCCCACCCTCTGGATCTCACATCGAGAATACCAAGGTAGACGTGTTGGTGTTAGACTAAATGCCCTTCTCGGCTAAAGTGTTCGACGGTCACAAGTGGGACTAGACTACGAGATAGATAGAACTAGGAGAGTGGGAGAAATACTAGATATGCAATGTACCTTCCTCGTTTGTGGCTTCTTGATTCTTTTGAGTTGGCAACTGCTCCACTATTATCACAATATAGAGTGATTGACAAATGCTCGTAAGTACAGCTGGACAAAATTACCGTTTTCCCCTGTAGTTACATCTCACTCCTTAATACCACTGGAAAGTTCCTTAATGAACAATACAACATAGTCCAACTATGTGTGAACACCTCTCGGGCCAAGAGAAGATGTGTGGCGCCATATCATTCAAGCTCTAGAATCAGCCATTAAGGGAGCTATCTCTCTACTTACTCATGCCTCGAGGAAGGAGTGAATTCCATCTTGTGTAGCTAAGTTCCCAACTCCCAAATCAGACGAATCCCTAAAATGGTAGGTTTGAATCGACGGCCTGGCCACTTGCACCCGTACAAATCAAAGGACTGCCCTCAATGGCCGAAGTTCTCAATTCACTCAGGATTGAGGTCATGCTACCTATGATCATCCTAGTGAGTGAAGTCTCTGTCACGAACGGTGTTATATAATGAGACGTTAACACTTCGTGGTTAGGTCTTATACAAACTCTTTGTATAGGTCCCCGCTCACATGTCTCCAATACAAATGATTAGAATCAGACCATCTGTGACAAGTCACAACACTTGTGACCATTCCACAAAGCAGGTAGCATCCGTAGCGTTACCACGATAAGGTTTCCCTTCTATATCCATATACTACAGACCATTTTGGTTATCACTCAAGACATGATCCACTTGTATGTCACCACATACATTCTTGAGTCACATACAAATAACCAGGAATTTTATATTTATTGGTTTGTGGTAAAGCAAATAAAATAAGCAACTGAGCAAAAATACAAGATGTGAAGTAAATATCATATATTAATGATGCGTTGTGAATTATGATGCGATTATGGTATGAGTTTGCGGTGATGTGTTATGCGATGCAAGTTTTCCTAATAAGACCCAAGTATAAGTCCCACTAGGTTTCCTGGTAAGTCCAGGGTCGAACACAGGGACTACTGAGTAAATATACGACAGCTACTTTGATTCTCTTGCAGTGGTGAAAACTAATAAGTTGGATGGTGTTTTGATTAAGAATATTTCCTATGCAACGGAGTTCGAACAAAGAGTTGATGAAATCGAGAGTTACAATGAGTATGAACGGGTTGAAAAGGGGTTTAGCAAATACTTCCTAAGATTACATACAAGTTATGCGATCATATTATACACAAACAACAGCATGTCATCTCTCAATACAATGCCATAATTCTTATTTCTAGAACGCATGTGATGTTTACGAAAAAGTCGATAGGACTTATGTCTAAGCCTCTATTCTTGTCTATGCGATGATGCATGATGCACACGTAAAACAAGGTGACCGCATACTATCATATCCTATTTCTAAGGTGCATGCGATGTGTAAATAGCGATAGAACTTATGTCTAAGTCTACTTCTTGCTTATGCGGTTATAATCTGACTCTCTCAAGTCTAGATTATAATCTAACTCTCTCAAGTCTAGATTCTATCTTTAGACTACTCACTCAAGTATCTCTAAAGGGTGAATGATGCATACATAAGACAAGATGATCGCATAAAATGTAAATCTTAGGTCATGCCAGCTAAGTACTTCTCAACCCATTCGGGAATTTAGCTACTCATGGGAAGTGTGGAGAGATTGAGCATAGATTGAAATGAGATTTCCATTTTCTATAAATAAAGTGCTGAATACAAAATAGCAATGGAATTTAGAGATAAGAAGCCCGGTAAGCAATGTCTTGCTTCCCGTGGCCTTTTATACTGTCTTTTTCACTCCAACTCTGTCTAGACGAATATTCTTGCTCTCGCAAGTGTTGGCCCTCTCTCCTTGTAGGGATTTCTGGCAGTCTATCGATCTGTCTGGGAATGATCTCTCGGCTTCTTCGTCTCCTAGCTCGTCTCCGTCTTCTAAATCTAAGTATGAGTATGTACGTGAACGGACTAACATCTCTCTAACTATATGATCGATCTATTATTTGTTAACCTGTTACAATGGTGGCCTTCGCTATTTATAGAGCTCAAGGTGAAGCAGCCTTTCTCTCTAATGATTGCAATTATTAGCGGTCATTAAATCTCCTGCTCTGATGTGCCGATTAATGGTCACCGAAAGTTGAGTGTACTTGCTATAGTGTGGCTTTAACGACTTGTCAACTAAATTTGGATTCAACCGTCATCAGCTTTCCGTCCCATCATGATTAATTTTGCTGTCACCTTGATGCATAGTCTTTATGTGGCCACCTTCTTGAGCAACCTCTCATGATCGTATATCGCATGACTTTGCAATCGCAATCTTTCAAGCACGTAGACATTTAATTCCTTGGATTGCAATTTTACTTGCGCCAATGCATTTTTCTTGCACAAAATAAGTAAATTAACTACTTTTATGTGATGGGCGCATGCGATCGCAATTTCATCAGTTTAACGCTTTTAGACATGATATTGTTTATTTTTACCGTCGCATTCTCTCATTGTTTTACTTATCTGCGTTGTAATAATGTGTATTTCTACCTGTTATCAATTAACAACACAAGCATTCGTACAAACTGTTTACAAACTACAGGACACGAGACTTTAAGGCATTAACCTCAACAATCTCCCACTTGTCCAAAAGTGAAGTGGGGTGTACAATAAACTAGTACAAAACAATAAACTAGGGCATAAAAGCTAGT
Source organism: Benincasa hispida (assembly GCF_009727055.1). NCBI lineage: Eukaryota > Viridiplantae > Streptophyta > Magnoliopsida > Cucurbitales > Cucurbitaceae > Benincasa > Benincasa hispida. Next base: position 9,786 of record NW_024064797.1, on the reverse strand, counting down.
ACAATAAAATTTCCCACTTGCCCTAGTCCAGCCGCGGGCGATCCTGTAGACCCATGCTTCGTAGGTGACCCTTAAACACTGTAGCTGTGAGAGTCTTCGCAAACAGGTCAGCAATATTAAAATGGCTTGGGTTAGACTGATCCATCTCATCTTCTCAATCTCTTTAGGTGTCTTAGGAAACATGTCCTTAGACAAAAGTGACTCCATGCCTGAACAGCAGTAGGCCTCTTGGAGTCTGCATCGAGTACTTGAGCAACATCTTGTCAATGTTCGATGCCTGAGACAGTGCTAGCACTTCTGTTCACACGATCCCAAAAAGATTTATATACCTAGAACAAACTGAGCCTCTCCCAAAATCTTTTCATTTGCAATTGGGTCGCTAGCCAGTTCTTAACTGCAGTTAGTAGACCTACATCATTCCCAATGAGTAGGATATCGTCTACGTACAACACTAAGAAGACTACTGAAGCGTTGATGATGTTCTTGTAGACACAAGGTTCATCAACGTTTTGGTCAAAGCCATACGACTTGATCGCAGTATCAAACCGTATGTTCTAAGATCGAAACGCCTGTTTCAGTCCATAAATGGACTGATTCAGTTTGCAAACCTTTTGCTCTTGACTTTGGGCTATGAATCCCTTGAGTTGCACCATATAAATGGTCTCCTCAAGATTTCCATTTAGAAAGGTCGTCTTGACGTCCATTTGCAAAATCTCATAATTATAATAAGCTACAATGGACAGAAGGATGCAAATCGACTTTAACATGGCAATAGGCGAGAAAGTCTCCTCATAGTCGACTCCCTTTACCTGGGTATAACCCTTTGCCACAAGTCGAACCTTAAAGGTCTGTACCTTCCCATCAGTACCCCATTTGTGCTTATAGATCCATTTACAACCTATAGGGCGAACCCCATCAGGCTGATCTACAAAATCCCATATTGAGTTGAAGTACATCGACTCCATCTCGAGATCCATGGCCTTGACCCATTCATCCCGGTCAATATCCTCCATTGCCTTCTTATAAGACAACGGATCCTCAACGTCGCCATCTCCTACCATAGCAAGGATTTTTGTGAAACCCAGATAGCGATCAACAACTCTTGCTAATGTGGTAAGCTCAACTCTTAAGGTGGAACTGACCTACTGGATTTACGGTGGAACTGACCTACTACTGGATTTACTACGTCAAGGTTCCCTCAACTCTTAAGGTGAAACTGACCTACTGGATTTACTCTCATCAACAACTTTTGCTAATGTAGGAAGCTCTTCAACAACTCTTGTTGAAGTTTCAATAGTTTCATTAGAAAGCTCATGCAACATGACTTTTCTTCGTAGACTATCCCTTATATGATCCTCCTCCAGGAAAGTAATGTTTGTTGAAACAAACACCCTATTTTCTGTCGGATCATAAAAATAACCCCCTCGTGTACCTTTGGGGTAGCCTACAAAAAGGCATAACCTCGACCATGGTTCCAACTTCTTGGGATTAACCTCAAGCACATGTGTAGGCCAACCCCAAATGCGGAAGTGCCGTAAACTAGCTTTATGTCCATTCCACAACTCCAGAGGTATTCTTGCAACACTCTTGAAGGGAATACAGTTAAGTATGTATATCGCAGTCCCCACTGCGAAACCCCAAAACGAGTCCGGTAAGGAAGCGTAACTCATCATCAAGCGAACCATGTCTAACAATGCCATATTTCTCCTCTCCGTTACACCATTCTATTAAGGTGTACCTGGTGCTGAGAGTTGGGAAACGATTCCATGTTCTATCAAATAGTCCTGGAATGTTGAGTCCAAAAACTCTTCACCTCAATCCGATCGAAGTGTTTTAATTCGTCTATCTAAAGCGGTCTCAACTTCAGCCTTGAACTCTTTCAATTCGTTGCATAAGATAAACATACCCGTACATGGAGTAATCATCAGTGAAACTGGTAAAATACTCATAGCCACCTCAGGCTCACACATTCATAGGACCACAAAGGTTAGAATGTACTGACTCAAAAGGCTCTTTAGCTCTATAACCTTTTCCAGTAAAAGGTCATTTAGTCATCTTACCCTCAAGGCAAGATTCGCACACTGGTAAAGAATTTTCTTCTAACTCACTTAGAAGTCCATTTTTCACCAATCTCTCAATCCTATTGAGATTGATGTGCCCTAAACGAATATGCCAAAGTTGGGCATTTTCTTTTAGACTTTGATTGAGTTACGGAAGTTCTGAACAATTCAGTATTATGGAGGGAATTAATGGCTAACAGGCTTAGCACATATAAATTCAATTCCAGATTTGCTGTGCAAATAGAAACATCATCTTTATGAATAAACACTTTATCCACATTAAACGAGATAGTATATTTACATTGCAATAAAAAATTTATAGAAATGAGGTTCCTCTTTAGTTCAGGAACAATATATACATCATTTAAAATAAGAAACCTATTCTGTAAAGCTAACTAGAGTCCTTCCATTGCCACAGCTGAGACGACGTGCCCGGTGCCTACTCGCATCATCATCTCACTAGCCTTTAGCTGTCGCCAAGATCTAATCTCCTGAAAAGAAGAACAAACATGGTTGATGGTGCCCGAATCAATTATCCAGGCAGAATCATCATTCCCCACTAAACAAATTTCAAGAAAAAGTAAATCACATTTACCTTTATCAGCCTTGGCCTTAGCCTTGGTTGCTTTCTTTTTTTTCAGATACCGAGGACAGTTCCTCTTCCAATGTCCATCTTGGTTGCAATGGAAACACTTTCCCTTAGCAACCTGTGGACGCCTCCTTTGGGTGACAGACGGTGGGTTAACAGGTGCCTTCCCTTTACCCTTACCACCCTTCTTCTTCTTCCCCTTTGCAGAGTTAGAAGTGGAAGGTGCATACTTCGTTCCTAAGGTCGAACCTCTATGGAACATCCTAAAGATGAAGCAACATTTGCCTCACCCTTCTACCTCTCCTTACTTTTCAGTAAATATTGGTATGTCTGCAACTTGTTGAGGAGAGTTGTAAGGTTATACTTCACTTTGTTAAGAATCACATAGCTAACAAAATGCAGGAAGCTCTCCGGCAAAGAATGCAGGATTATGCTAACCTGCCTACCCTCATCAATGGTAGACCCATTCAACTCTGCCACATTAAAGTGGGCCATCATGTTTAGCACATGTTCACGAGCAAAGGTGCCTTCTTCCATTTTGGAGTTGAATATGTATTTAAGAGCCTCATGCATAAGCTGTTCAGACGGTTGTCCAAACATCCCCCACAAGGACTCAATGATCTCACGTGCTAAAGCCATAGGCTCATATTTCTTGGCCAATACTTCAGAAAGACTTGCCAAGATGTAGGTTTGTGCCTTCTCATTCGCCCTTGTCCATCGCTCGTATGTCTCCCGAACATTTTGAGCAACATTAGAAGTTGGAATAGGAGGACAAGCCTCCGTGAGAGCGAACATGAGATCCTTGATCATCAAGATCGTCATGATCATGTGTTTTCATGTTCTGAAATTATCGCCAGTAAGTTTTTTGGCACTTAGTAAAGCCAACGTGGCTGTTGTCATTTTGAAAAAGTTGCTAAAAATACGAACAAAATTTGATTAGATTTTGCTAAACCACTTTTAAACCAATCAGTTTTGCAAAACAGTTTCAAGTTCCCTAAGATATAGACTTCTATTTTGCAATCATGCCCCAGTGAGGCAGGACAAACGTTACTGGTGGGGTGATCAGTTACCTCTTCGCTGGGATGAGACATTCTCAACCGTTAGGCAGAACCAACTCTTGGAACTAAACCTAATAGCCATCATTTTTCGGTCCAAAATTGTTAACCTTTAACTATTCCGCGTAAGTGTAACCCCTCGCTTTCGATGCCAGAGTCCCGCCCTAATGAGCCCACCATAAGGAAGAAGCAGATTAGGACAATAAACTAAGTTACCTTATCCTCTTATAGGAAATCAAATAAAGAAATGCGCAAAACTGCCATTCCTTTAGGACACTCCAGGTGCCTCGAGGCGATCGCAGTAACTTTTTCACCTAAAGAGGGATTACTTGAGGGGATATGCTGCCACACTTCTCGCTCCACTTACTATTTGAACACTTCTTTCCATCCCTTGATATTAACCTACACCCAAACACAATCCGTAGAGGGACAACGCCAAAGATAACGCGAGCGGTTGTTAAGATTCATGGTGTGAACTATTTAGAAGAAACTGAAAGGTTTATAGTGAAAGCATCTCATGCCCCAAGACTCCCACGGAATGTTCTACGTAGGGGTTCATTTAACCTAGACAATCTGGCTACTGATTTTAGTCTGAGTTGTCTTCTTTAAACTTGCTCATAAACAACGTTTGTGGCATGAACATATGAACAAGTTCAAGTAATCACATTTAGAACCACTTATTAATTGGACTTCCTTAAACATGCATGCATTAATATCAAATCTATCTAATTCACCTTTTCAGGTAAGTTCCCAGTAGGGGGTGTTAGGTTTTCCGTCAACTTAAATACCCCAGCCTAGACAGAAACCGCCTTAGACAAAAGGTCCCTTATAGATAGATTTGGCTTACACTTTAACCTTTAATTAGCCAATTTTAATGCCTATTATAAACTGATTAAAAGAATTAAATCCTTAGGGTTGCTAATCGTATTAGAACCGTAATCTTAGGTCTATGTGCTCCAAGTTTTAAACACTTTTAAACCATGAATTAAACCTAAGTGAGCATGCATGTCTTTCTTATTTCTTTTAGTTCTAATTTCTCTTTAACTTTTAAAAAGAAACAACTAAAAATATTGGGCACAACTAGGTGTTTATAACATTTATAAAGTAACCTATGTGTCATGCTTCATGCAATTTCCGGTCATTACTATATATAAATTTTATATAACGTGTAACAACCAAGCAAACATGCTATCATTCACCCTTATAATATAACGATTATAATATAAAGATGATGAATGTCAATGCTTTTTATGCATGCATAAATATAACTCTTATATTATATGATGCATGAGCATGCTCTTACATAATTAAATCATGCTTCTCTAAATTATAACAATTACAATAAAGAGATGATGCATGACCATTACATAACCTAAGGTGGGATTTACTATATGTGCATACCATATGACATATAAAAAACATACATCGCATGTAATGAATAAAAGATTAATGGACCGGGATGAGCCTTTACAAAAATCGGAATGAAAAAATCCTATCTATTACATTTTTCATCAAGCAAACCGGTTCACAGGCGAACTAGGTCTTGAACCGCTAGGAGGACTCCATCATGTAGTAAACTCCATAGGTAGACGATCATTTAGCGTGAACTAGACGATCTAAGCATAATTAAACGATCATGTAGACGACAACGAGGCTGCGAAGCCTTATCGTCTATGTGATCGCTTAGTGCGACGACAGGTAAACGATTTTCCGTGCATTACTAAACGATCGTTTAGTCAGTTACTAAGCGATGAAGCTTGCTGACCTAAACAATCATCTAGCACATGTGCGTTAAACAATACGCGAGCATCTCATCATCTACCCGACCCAATACTCAGCGATCGGGTACCCGATCGTTAAAACGATACGATCAACTCTTGATCGCATACCTCATCATTTAACCGATGCGTTCAATAGCGATCACGTACTCCATTTTCTTTACGATGCGATCAACAGTGATCGCGTATCACATCTTTTGCATGATGCGATCAACCCTATCGCCTCCTTTCTCAAAGAAACGCAATGCTTGCACAGATTTGCTTCTTCGAACGACTCAAAACTTCAAACAAACTTTGAATACAGACTCGATAATGATTATTAATGCCCAAAAACGCAGGGGCCTTTACAAACAACCACAAATGTAAAATGATCTAAATCAAACCGAGGCTACCATCCACGAAAACATCCATTAATATCGCACAGCTACAGGAAATTTAAGCATTAAACAGTGTAGAAATGCAACCACCATGAACGTAAATATCATTTCGTTGCAACATATGAAATCGGAGTATCAGAACCTGGCTCTGATACTAATTGAAAGATCTCTTACCGAAGAGATCCATGAGCACGTTCGGATCGCTTCGATCTAACTGTGACCGAAATACACAATATACATTCAAATGTACAATTATGCAAACAAACAGTAATTATCGACATGCTATGAACAAGAAAATAACAAGGGAATGAGTTGTCATACCAGTTGAAGACGTTCTTCAAACTTCGGAACTCAACGCAGCGAAACCCTTCACCTGATCAACCAACGCCCAGCAGCAATGTCGACTACAGCAGCACGAACAACCGCACGAACACGAACGCCGCAGGGATGACACCACCAGAAAAGAGCCCCGAGTATTGATGAGTTGTGAATGTGATGAAATAATGTTGTATTTTGCGATGGTACTGTATACGTTAGTGCCACCGTTGCGAACTTACCTGTGCTCCTTATCTTCATCACCATGTCCTTCAGAAACTTCGCATACTTTGGCATTTGTTCAATCGCTTCAGTAAAAGGGATGTTGATATGTAATTGTTTCAGCATGTTCATGAACCGATGATATTGCACTTCATCATTTTTCTTCTTCTTGAGTCTCTAAGGAAATGGTGGCAGCTGTATTTTCACGGTTGTTCCATCGACTTAGAAGTGGATGCAATTTCTAGTTCCATCGTCTCCTGTTCTTTTGGTTCCTCTTGAGTCAACGGGGTCTATGGTTCCATCGTAATTAGAGCAGTCCTACTCGGCTCCTTCTTCTCTTCCGCCATTGTTTTTCCACTTCGCAAAGTCACAACTTGACATTGCTCATTTCCCGTATTCCCTAAGTTACGTGAGAGTTCAATAGAACTCAACAATGCCCCTTGCGGTCTACTTTTGAGCTCGCCCGCAATCTGTCCTATCTGAATTTCGAGATTGTGGATTGACGTTGCTTGATTCTGGAGTATTGTTTCATTATTCTCAATATACTGCTTTAGTAAGCTTTCCAGAGATGAAGATTGCGGTGCCTGTGAACTGCTAGCTTGATTTTGTGATTGACCGTTTGTTCGCGGGAAAAATCCTTGTGGCCCTTCTTTTTGCGCCATCGGTTGAAAATTTTGTTGTTGATTTTTTCACACGAAGTTAGGGTGGTTTCTCCACCCGAGGTTGTAAGTATTGGAGAAAGGGTTATTCTTTACGAAGTAAATAGATTGTGGATTCCTCGGAAACTCTTCCATTAGATGGGCTTCTTCGCAAGTAGCACAACTTGCGTTCGTTTGATCGATTGCATTGACCTGCCCTCTATGCATTCCTGGGCTGCTGATTGCGATTCCTTGTATTAAATTTATCATCGCATTCTTTGGTTTTGTAGGGATACGATGGCCCCATTTCTTGCGTCACTATCTTTAATTCTTAGTCTTTGATCGCTTTCTTTATAGTCTTCATCATTCTTCGAAATGCGATCAAGTATATTTTTCGCCTCGTCTTATGTTTTATCAAGCAGACCTTCAGCTACTACTGCATTGGCAGCCGTCTGCGATGCAGGATTCCAACCATGATAGAAAATTTTCATTTGGAGAAAATTGGGTAAGCCATTGTGCGGACAATCTTGCACCAGTTTTTTAAACCTCGCCCAGGCGTCACTGAGCGATTCGTCAATATCTTGTTCACAATTAGTAATCAACTTCCTCCTTCTTGCGTTTTCTGTCAGGGGGAAGTACTTCTTCATGAACGTTTTCACTACATATTCCCACGATGTGATCTCCCATGGTTCAAGAGAATAAGACAAAATGGGAATAGCGTTAGTCGAACCTCCTCAGCGGAGATGTTTGGAAACACAAATGTATTGCAGATTTCAATAAAACTCCGAAGATGGGCCTGCGAATCCTCGCCACACCTACCGTAAAATTGTCCGACAGTCTGAATCATCTGCAGCATAATCGACTTCATCTCGAACCTCCATACGTCCAGGGTTGGCCTCATGATTCCTGGTGAGAAATCATAGAGGTTGGGTGATGCACAGTCCTGGCTGGGTCTATTGCGGTCGTTCGCCAAGAGAATAGGGTTCGCCATGATATTATTTGCATTCGATGCTCTGTCTTCCGGTTGTTCCACCATGTTGGGATTTCTCTCTTGTTGTTGTCGGCGGCTGTTTCTTCTTCTTCTTCTAAACGTTCTTTCAATCTCTAGGTCGTAATTGGGCTCAGGAGCTTGTTCTTCACTTATACGATGCTCGCTTCTTCCCTTACCACAGGAGAAGCAGTGCATAGAGATGGAAAGCTGCAAAGAAAATCAAAAAATTACCGTTAGTGCAATATGTACTGTCGTAGTTCCCGGCAACGGTGCCAAAAACTTGATGAGTTGGAATGTGATGAAATAATGGTGTATTTTGCGATGGTGGTGTATGCATTACACATACAAGTTTTCCCAGTAAAATCCAAGTATAAATCCTATTAGGTTGCCTAGTAAGCCCAGGGTCGAACACAGGGACTACTTGAGACAAAATGCGATGGTAAGTTTTGATTCCTTTGCTATGACAAACAAAACAATAAGTTAGTTGGTATGTTTGTTCAGACTATAAATCCTATGCAGCGGAATTGAGACAAGAGTTAATAACAGCAAAAGTTACGATGAGTATGCGGGGAACGGGTTGAGAAGGGATTTAGCTAACACTTCTAAGATTGCGTTCAAGTTATGCGATCATGCTACACACATACAACAACATGTCATCTCTCAATGCAAATGCTATAGTTCCTAATTTTAGGATGCATGCGATGTATACGATAATGCTTATAGGACTTATGTCTAAGCCTCTATTCTTGTCTATGTGATGATGAATGACACACACATACATAAGGCAACCGCATACTATCATATACTATTTCTAGGGTGCATGCAATGCATGATAGCAAACAGAACTTATCTCTAAGTTTCTATCTCTTGCTTATGTGATTCTAATCTGACTTCCTAGATTCTAACCTAACTCTCTCAAGTCTAGGTTCTTTCTTTAGACTACTCTCTCAAGTATCTCTAAAGGGTGATGGACGCATCCATAAGATAAGATGATTGCATAAAATGAAGATCTTAGGTCTTGTTAGCTAAGTGCTTCTCAACCCATTCGGAAGTTTAGTTACTCATGCACATTGTGAAGAGATTGAATAGATGTAGAGACACAAATTTCATTTTATAAATAAAGTCAGAATACAGAATGACAATGGAAGTAGGGATAGGGAGCCTGGTAGCAATGTCTTGCTTCCTGAGGCTTTTACACTGTGTTTTACTCTACTCTGCCCAAAAGAATGTTTCTTGCTTTTTGTAAGAGTCGACCATCTCTCCGTTCTCAGTGCTTCCTGGCAGTCTCTCGAGCTAACCAGGACGATCTTTTGGTGTCTTCTCTCTTCGCTCGCCTCCGCCTTCTAAGTATATGAAATTACAGGATTACAGATATCTATGATCTATCTTCTATGTATATGGCGGATGGAACTCCAAAATTCTGAACCCCTTTAACGAAGGTGGCCTTCCGGATATTTATAAAGCTTCGGGTGAAGAGTTTTTCTTCAAATGATGCAAAATGGGAAGTCATTAAATCTCAGTCTAATGCGCCGATTAATGGGTCACGAAAGTTGAGTGTACTTTGCTACAGTGTGTCGTTAACGCCGTTGTCCAACTAAATTCGGATCGATCGACGTCATCAGCTTCCTCCTCCCCATCATGATTTATTAAGCTTTTCAACCTACAATGCGCCGTCTTTATGCGGCCACCTCTCTTGAGCAGATCTTCGCCAGCGCATACGATCCGCATAGCTTTGGCGGTCGCAATCTTTCTAATGCGCTC